>NC_133657.1:153725076-154025076 GCF_009905375.1 Apium graveolens | reverse complement strand
TGAGACCATCCACTAAGGCAACCTCTTCAATGATGACATTGTCCTTTGAAATCAAGCCATATCCCACAGTATAACCTTTGCTGTCATCTCCAAAAGTGATACTTGGGCCAGCTCTCTCTTCAAACTCTGTGAGCAGGGTAGAATCACCAGTCATGTGCCTTGAACAACCACTATCCAAGTACCAAAGATTCCTTCTATTTCCCTGCACACATCAAAATCAAATCAAGTTGATTTTGGTACCCAAGTTTCCTTGGGTCCTGCCTTGTTAGATTTCTTCTTCTGTTTCTTAGGTTTTGACTCATTTGACTTAGGAATTTCAGATTCTTCCTTAGTCATTTGGGTTGGGCCTTTGAAACCACTAGGTGCTACAGAATTATTATGCATGTTATGGCTAACAGGAAATGGCATGCTTGGTACAAACATGTTGTTCCAGTAAGGCATGCTAAATGGCATTTGAGGCATATTATATGCAGCATAATATGGATTAGGTGCAAAAGGCATATTAACAAACTGTGCATTCATGTTCTGTGTAGGCATAGCATTAACAGGCATAGGAGGCATGGCATTCATGTTAGAGAATTGAGGCTGAACAGACATGGGAGTAGGCATGGCAGATTTGCAATTAATAGACAAATGATTTACACTACCACATTTGACACAGATTTTTCTAGGAGCATATTTGTCAGGTGTGTAGTTGTTATATTTGTTAATCCCTACTTTACCATTCCTATTATTTTTCCTTTTAGTTTCTGTTTTTACCTTTATCTTCTCAAGTCTGTCACTCAACTGTTTGACAGTCATGTGACCAACATTAGCCTTCTTCCCTTTCTTGGCTTGACTTGACTCCCCTGAAACAAAGTTCTTGGAAACAGACCCATACTTTTCATTAAGCTTGGTTAATTTGGCTTTACTAATGGGTTTGTTCACAGCCGACGGATGAGGATTTTTATCATTCGATGGATAACACATTTTGTTATCCGACGGATAGTCCTCATCATCCGTCGAGTCTACATCTGTCAGCAATCCATCTACCAAAATAGGTTCTAGTTTCTCCTTATTCTTTTTCCAGGCTTCATCACAAAAGGACTCAATTCCTTGAACCTTGGTGATTTGAGCATGAACATCTTTGGATGTTTTCCATGCCTTAATCACCTCCTGTTCACGATCGAGCTGCTTCTTTAAAATTTCTTCCTTTTTCAAGGACTCAGTTAATTCCTCCTTAGCAATTCTACACTCAATTTTTAGTTTCTCAAACTCAACAAACTGAGACTCAAGCACATTATTCCTCTCACTCAAAAACAAGTTATTTTCTTTGATTTTAGCATTTTCTTTAGTGAGGGACTTAAGTGTAACACCCAAATGATACAATTCTGTAGACATGTCATTTATTGCATCATTACACTCAGCTTTAGATAAATGTGCAAGGTTTGTAGTAATTACCTGATTGCTTGAGGAACTTGTCTCTGTTTCATCAGACTTGGCCATAAGGGCTAGATTGACATAGCTGATCTCCTCATCTTCATCCAAACCATCAGCTGCCCAGTCATTCTCTTGTGTAATAAAAGCCCTTTCCTTCTGTTTGAGTAGATCAAAGTATTTTTGCTTATAATCCACAGACTCAAATCTCTTCTTACTAGAATCTGACTTTCTACACTCATTTGCAAAATTTCCTGCCAAGCCACATTTGAAACACTTGAATTTTGACTTATCCACCATGTTTCTATTTGGCTTGGCAGCTCCAAAGTTCTTCTTGAACTTGAGCTTGGCAAATCTTCTTGAAAGGAATGCTAGGTGCTCATCAATGTCCTCCATGTCATCTTGACTCAAAGAATCTTCACTTTCTGCAGCTAGCCCTTTACCCTTGCTTTCACAGGCCTTTGAAGTTGATTCCACAGCTTCCATCTTCACTTTCTTCTCCTTTTCCAGTTCAGCAACTAGTGCAATGGATCCTCCTTTCTTCTTTCCTCTCTCCATTCTTTCATCCTGTTCTATTTCAAGCTCATAGGTCTTCAGAATGCCATACAGTCTCTCCAAAGTAAACTCCTTATAATCTTGTGAGTTTCTCAATGAGACTGTCATTGGTTTCCATTCCTTTGGAAGAGATCTGAGAAATTTCAGATTGGAGTCTTTAGTCTGATAGACTCTTCCATGCAATTTAAGAGCATTTAGTAGCTTTTGGAATCTACTAAAAATGTCAGTGAGTGACTCACTTTCTTCATTGTGAAAATGCTCATATTGCTGAATCAGAAGCTGCATTTTATTTTCTCTTACTTGCTCAGTACCATCACAGATTATCTGTATTGTGTCCCAAACTTCCTTGGCAGTCTTGCAGTTGATGATGTTATCAAACATATCTGCATCAACACCATTGAACAGAATGTTCATGGCCTTTTTATCTTTCCTGACTTGTTCAAGATCAGGATCAGACCATTCATGCCTTGACTTTGGAACTGATGGTTCATTTCCTGTTGCAGCTCTCATTGGAACATGAGGGCCTCTTTCTATGCAGTCCACATAGGCCTCATCTTGAGAAAGCATATGAAGATGCATCTTTACCTTCCAATGATGGTAATTATCTTTATCCAGAAAAGGAATCTTGATTCCAACATCTTTCTTGTTCATCTTGCTGAATTGTTTTGATCTTTAAACTCTTTGTAGATTAAGAGCTCGATCTGATACCAATTGCTAGTCCCTTAACAATATAGCAAGAATTACAGAAGGGGGGTTGAATGGAATTCTTTATCTTTTTCTTGAAATAAAAATGTTCAACTCGATTATAGATATGTCTGTTTTGATTAGCACAATGCGGAATATAAACTTTAATGAATCAAAACAAGAGTAATTAAAAACAAGAGTCTTTAAAAACTTTCTGGTGGATTTAAACAATTCCACCAGAGATATATATTAATATATCGAGAGAACTCTGTGTGTAGAAATGCTCACAGCTGCTTTTACAAGATAGAACAACTAAGAACACAGGAAATGCTAAAGATAGTGCTTACAAAGATTTCTCTGTGTTTGTTTCTAAGCTAACTTAGTTTTCTTAGTTAGTTTTCTATTTGCTACTCTCTTGGTTTATATATATTACCAAGATTACAAAGTCAAAAGAACTGAATAAATATAAAATCTAACAGTCTTGATCTTTGCTGCTTTTCGTCCTCTATGACCCAGTTAATAGGCTTCCACAATATTTGTATCCAATCTCGACGGTTGTGTGTCAGCTTTCACTGTTCAACTGATGTTTGAATCTTGATATTATCATCCGTCGACTTTCAGATCATCCGTCGATGACTTACTTGATCATCCGTCGACTGCTATTTTGAACATCCGTTGAGAGTCATTTGATCATCCGTCGAAGCTTTGTTAAGCATCCGTTGATAGCTATTTTGGCACTTGACTTCATTTCACTTATACAGAATTACAAGACATTGCTTATGTACAGTTAATCAACCTATTCTGCATATCTAGTTAAAGTCAACATGACTTATATGCTACTACAGATTCTATACAAAGGTGCATACAACACTGTGCCACAAACTTATCATTTTATAAGCTACTCACTCGATGAATAATAAATTACTCATCCGTCGGTACTCAAAATGAGTTATCCGTCGGAATTATAATTCTTATCCGTCGAGTGCTACATTATTTCACTAAGTAAAATCTACTTAGATGTTTTGTTTAGGTAATCATCAAGTGCACAACATATTCACAACATATGTTTACTGTTACTTGTTTTCAAAATTGATTTGATTGTATTCTACACGGTATTCAACCCCTTTCTACAGTGTTGTGTGACCTAACAAGTGGTATCAGAGCCTATCTATTAACACACATATAGTAAAGATCCAAAACAATCATGTCTGAAGAAGCAGAAAATCCAACCAAGCCCGCCAAAACTGAAGAAACTCAAAAGACTCAAAAACACAGTCGATATGAGACTATAAGGGTTCCCATACTAAGACCTTCTTAGTACCCCATATGGAAAGTGAAGATGGCTATATTTCTGGAAGCTTCAGATCCAGAATACCTTGACAGAATTAATGAAGGACCGCATAAGCCAACCAAGCTCTCTGTTGTAGTTGCAGATCAGCCAGCAAAGACCATACCAAAGGAGAAAAGTGAGTACACAGCTGAAGATATCTCATCCATTGCCAAGGATGCAAAGGTAAGACGTTTGCTGTATAGTGCCATTTATAATGTCATGTCAAACAGGGTAATTCACTGCAAAACTGCAAAGGAGATATGGGATGCTTTGGAGACAAGATGCCAGGAAACTGATGCAATCAAGAAGAACATGAGGACTATACTCACTCAAGAGTATGAGCACTTTGACTCAAAAAGTGATGAGTCATTAACTGACTTATATGACAAGTTTGTCAAACTCTTGAATGATCTGTCACTGGTGGACAAGGAATATGATCTTGAAGATTCAAATCTAAAATTCCTTTTAGCTCTTCCTGAAAGTTGGGATTTGAAGGCTACTATTATAAGAGACAACTATGCTCTTGATGAAACTACTCTTGATGAAAAGTATGATATGCTCAAGACTTATGAACTTGAGATGGATTAAAGAAGCAAGAGACAAGGGAGAAAGTCAAGGACAGTTGCTCTTAAGCCTGAGGAGGAATTCCCCAAAGTGGATGTCTCAAAGAAAGGCAAAGAAAAAACTCTCATCACAAAGTCTGATTCAGAATCATCAAGTTCTGATGTTGATAATTCAGAAACTGAAAGTTTATCTGAAATAGATGTTGATGAAGAGATGATGAAATTGTGTGCTCTTATGGTGAAGGGTATCACAAAGATAGCCTACAGGAAATTCAGAAGGGGAAAGAAGTTTTTCAAGAAAGGTGGAAGTACTGATAAGAAAGGTTTCAGAAAATCTGAAGGCAAAGGTGTAAAGTCTGACAGAGGAGACAACTCAAAAGTCAAATGTTACAATTATGGTGAAAGAGGCCACATATCTCCTGACTGCAAGAAAGAAAAAGTGATAAAGTCAAGGCACTTGTCACAAAGAGGAAAAGCTGGACAGACTCTTCAGATTCTGAAGATGAGGTGAACTATGCCTTGATAGCAAATGCTGATGGCAGCCCTGAAACTGCTGAATTAGGTACCTCAAACAACTTATGCCTTTCATACTGAAGATATTACTGAGTTGAGATTATATCTTAAAACCATGTTTATTAGCTACAGAGATCAAACTTTAACATGTGAAAGATTTACTTCTGAAAATATTGCTTTTAAGAAAAAGAATAATTATTTAGAAAAGCTAATTATGTTCCATCAAACTCAAAAAGAGAGAGATGATACTTTTTATGTTAGAGATGAATTGCTAAAATTGAATAAATCTCTCAAAACTGAGTTAGAAAAAGAAAAAGAGATTATCAGGACTTGGACTAACTCAGGCAGAACAACTCAGAACTTATTAAGTAGTGGAAACTGGAAAGAGGGCTTAGTTTATGGAGATGATAAAAGTGAAAAAGGAACTGAACAAATTGAGCCAATTGTTGTTAAACAAACTGTTAAGCCAAAGGTAAATCCTGTTAAGTTTTTAGGTAAAACTGTAAATTCTGATTCTGAAAAGATGAAAGAGTCTGTGACAGAAGTTAAGGAGAAGTCAACTTCTGACAAATTAGAACAGGATAAACCAGCTGAAGTCAACATAGACTTAATGACAAAGAAGCAGCTTAAGCATAAGCTGAAAGAAATAAGGAATGTCAACAAGATTAAGGCAGCTAGGAAAAATAGGAATGGAAAGGAAGGTGTGAATAAAAGTAATAATTATATGCTTGTTCCTAATACTCCTAGAAAGAAATGTTATAACTTTGGAAACTCTAACCATCTTGCTTCTTTTTGCAGGAAGAATAAGAATATAAACTCTTTACCTCCTAAGTCAGGAGTTAAGAGTCAGTTTGTTAGGTTTAAGCCACAAAATCCTTGTTTTCATTGTTATAATTTATGGCATTCCATTTATACTTGTAAGGAATATCATAGTTTATACTATGATTATTATCAAATAAAACCTTATTTAAAGAAAGTTGCTTTAATTCCTTCTAGTGTAAAGTCTGATGCAAAGCCTGATATAAGTTCTGATAAACAGCATGTTAGCATAAACTCTAATATTAAATCCGCTGCAAATGTTAACAAACTTAAAAAGGCCAAAGGATCCAAGCAAGTCTGGGTCCTTAAAACTAACCATTAGTGGTCTTTGTGATTGCAGGGCAACAGGAGAAACATCCTAGTACTGGATAGTGGATGTTCAGGACATATGACTGGAAATAAAGCCCTGCTCTCAGATTTTATGGAGAAAGCTGGCCCAGAAGTTTCTTATGGAGATGGCAACATGGGAAAACTCTGGGATATGGCAATATTAATCTTGAGAATGTCATCATTGAAATAGTAGCTCTCATCTCAGGACTTAAACACAATCTGCTGAGTGTGAGTCAAATCTGTGACAGAGATTATCACGTGAATTTCTTTGAAGAACACTGTGAAGTTGTAAGCAATTCTACAGGCAAAGTGGTTCTGAAAGGTTACATGCATGGTAACATTTATGAAGCAAGACTTTCAACAAGTTCTGATGGTTCTGCAATCTGTCTGTTGAGTAGAACATCAATTGAAGAAAGCTGGAATTGGCACAAAAGACTCTCTCATTTAAACTTCAACAACATAAATGAGCTTGTAAAGAAAGTTCTTGTGAGAGGATTTCCAAAATCAGTATTTGCTTTTGATGGCCTTTGTGATTTATGTCAAAAGGCAAAACAAAGAAAATATTCTTTCAAGAGCAAAACTGAGTCATCAATTCTTGAGCCTTATCACCTACTGCATGTTGATCTATTTGGTCCAGTCAATGTCATGTCTATTGCAAAGAAGAAATATGCTATGGTTATAGTGGATGAGTTCACAAGGTACACATGGGTGTACTTCTTGCACAAGAAGAATGAAACTGCATTTACTTTAACTGATCATGTCAGAAAGTTGGATAAGTTGGTCAAAGATTCTGTTAAAATTATAAGAAGTGATAATGACACTGAGTTCAAGAATTCAATCATGGAAGAGTTCTGCAAAGAGAATGGAATCAAACAGGAATTTTCTGCACCTGGAACTCCACAGCAAAATAGAGTTGTAGAAAGAAAGAACAGGACTCTCATTGAAGCTGCACAAACTATCTTGATGAAGCAAAGCTGCCAACCTACATTTGGGCTGAAGCTGTGCAGACTGCTTATTTTACATAGAATGCAACACTCATAAACAAGCATGGAAAAACACCATATGAGATGGTGAAGAAAAAGAAGCCAAATCTAAAATACTTTCATGTATTTGGATGTAAGTATTTTGTTCTTAAGACTCATCCTGAACAGCTATCAAAATTTGATCTAAAAGCTGATGAAGGAATTTTTGTTAGATATCCACTTTCCACAAAAGCCTTCAGAGTCTACAATTTAAGAACAAGGGTTGTCATGGAATCTATCAATGTATCTTTTGATGATAAGAAGATTACTGGACTTGAAGATTTCAATGATCACAATCAGTTGAGATTTGAAAATGAAGACTTTAATTCTGTAAATTCTGATGACTTAAACTCTGAACCTGTAAGTACTGATGTCATTAAATCTGTGGTAACAACTCCAAAGGAAAATGCACCCGTCCAGGGGGAGCAAGCTGAAGATCCTACCACATCTCAAGACTCTCATGAAATATCAGAACCTGTCACTGGCTCTTCAAGTACTGATTCATCTAGTTCTGATGAGCCAAATTCTGATAATTCTGGAAGCTCTGATACTTCAAATCCTGAAGGATCTAAGTCAAACTCTAAAGTCTCAGAGAGCATAACTACAGGGGGAGCATCAGAAAATGCTGATGGAGACAACATGGATCATGGGGGAGGATCCAGTTCTAGAAGTCAACTTCAATCTGCAAGGAAGTGGACCAAATCACATACATCTGACTTAATAATTGGAGATCCTGAAGCAGGTGTCAGAACTAGAACTGCAACATCAAATGAATGTCTCTATCATTCTTTTCTATCTCAGACTGAACCAAAGAAAGTGGAAGAAGCTCTTCAAGATGCTGATTGGGTGCAAGCAATGCAGGAAGAGTTAAATGAATTTGAAAGAAATAAAGTCTGGACCCTAGTGCCAAGACCAAAAAATAGATCAATTGTTGGCACAAAATGGGTGTTCAGAAACAAAACTGATAGTGATGGCATAATTACAAGGAATAAAGCAAGGCTGGTTGCTAAAGGCTACTCTCAACAGGAGGGTATTGATTATGATGAACCATTTGCACCAGTTGCTAGATTAGAAGCCATAAGGATCTTTTTGGCTTATGCTGCTAAAAAAAAGTTTAAAGTCTTTCAAATGGATGTGAAAAGTGCTTTTCTTAATGGAGAATTGGAAGAAGAGGTCTATATTGAACAACCTCCAGGCTTCGTAGATTCAAAATTTCGAAATCATGTCTACAGGCTTGACAAAGCACTTTATGGCCTTAAGCAAGCTCCTAGGGCATGGTATGAGACTTTAGCTCAATTCCTTCTGGAAAGTGGATTTCACATAGGTACAATTGATAAAACACTGTTCTACCTCAACCATGGAAATGACTTACTTTTGGTACAAATATATGTTGATGATATTATATTTGGTTCTACAAATGCCAAACTCTGTGAGAGGTTTGCAAAGCTAATGCAGTAAAGATATCAAATGAGTATGATGGGAGAACTTAGTTATTTTCTGGGCCTTCAAGTCAAGCAAAATGAAGAAGGTACTTTTATCTGTCAATCCAAGTACACCAGAAACTTACTGAAGAAGTTTGGAATGCAAGATAGTTCAACAACATCCACTCCCATGGCCACTGCAACCAAGTTAGATAAAGATACTGGTTCATCAGTAGATATTACTAAGGTATGATTGACTCTTTACTCTATTTAATTGCAAGTAGACCTGATATCATGTATGCTACCTGTCTTTGTGCAAGATTTCAGGCTGATCCAAGAGAACCTCACTTAATAGCTGTGAAAAGAATTTTCAAGTACCTTAAGGGTATAGCTGATCTGGGATTGTGGTATCCTAGAGAATCAGATTTTAAGCTAATAGGTTACTCAGATAGAGATTTTGCAGGATGCAAAATAGATAGGAAAAGCACTAGTGGAAGCTGCCAATTTCTTGGAGGCAGATTGGTTTCTTGGTTTAGCAAGAAACAGAAGTCAATTTCCGCATCCACCGCAGAAGCAAAATATATTACTACAGGAAGCTGTTGTGCATAAATTCTTTGGATGAAGAATTAGTTACTGGATTATGGGTTAAAATTTTCTAAAAATCCCTATTTACTGTGATAATCAAAGTGTTATTGCTATGACATGTAATCCAGTTCAACACTCAATGACAAAGCACATCAGCATTAGGTCCCATTTTATAAGGGAACATGTGATGGAAGGTACAGTGGAATTGCACTTTGTTCCAACAGATCAACAACTAGAAGATATCTTCACAAAACCATTATGTGAAGCTACCTTTACAAGATTGGTAAATGAACTGGGAATGGTTTCAGGTTCTTTCTCTAAATCTGCTTAGATTTTGTTCTCATGCATCAGACTTTATGATCAGTGTTTACAGATTATTTCATTTTCATATAATCTGTGCTTAAAATTAAAATTCATTAAATGCTGATTGTTATCTGATGTGGATCTTTAAACTCTGATAGTGTTTGGGATGTTCTGTGACTATTCAATCCAATGAGGATAACTGTGCTAGATGATGACCTAGTAGTTTTTAACATACTAGAAATCCCATGTTTGAATTAGTTGTTTATGTGGAAACTCATTAACACAAGCAAATTCTAATTTTGAGCTTAGTCAAGTTTACTTTGTGTATCTTATTACTAAGTCACAAACTAGATTATTGTTTCTTATCTGTGAGATTCTGATGTCGGTAAATCTTAAAGATGAACTAAATGCTGATAAGCCTCACTTATCAAAAGAAAAGAAAAGAAAATAAAAGTCAGGTACTCCTTTGAGATCTAGAGTAAATATGTGGAAGGGAAGACCCAAGTGCATTGCTGGTATTAAGTAATATGCATTAGAAAAGCAAATAAATTTTCTTGGTGACTTTTCACATTCTCTGATTACTGAAGAAATACTCCGACAACAGCATAAATTCTGATAAGCAGTCGTGACTCACTTATACTGAGAAGCCACTGTAAAAAGAAATTTCAAAAGATGCATAAAATGAGCACAAACAGTTGAGGTGGACTCTTGCATAAATTTTTTCTATAGTAGACTTCATGATTGATGACATATTTTAAGCACTTTTCTTAGTTATGCCTTACTTCTAAGATGTACTGAAGTTTATCAGACTTTAATCTTTATCTGATATTTTGCTAAATGCACACACTTTCACTCCATATGAATGATGAAAATTACTGTGGTGATTAAGTTGTTTTTGACAAATAGATATGTGTCATTTGCATAAATTCTGAGGACAAGTTCTGATGGAAGTTCTGATGATTAAACTCTGAAGAAAACAAGTCAGTATTTGTATGAAGAATCACAGAAAAAGATATTCACTTTTTGAGTTCAGAAGCCATATCCTGATGACTGTTAAAATCTGATATAAGTTAAGTTCTGATATTAAATCCTGATGGGATCTTTGATGCTTATGTGGCATTTCTCTTTACTTGACTTATTTGTGGTAAAATCTGAAACAGTCATATTTAAATCAGAATATATTTTGGTAAGATAAAAATAGTCATAATCATTTTGGGTTAATGATAAACGTGTTTGTCTTGAAAAACTGCATGTGCACAGTAATTATTGTTTATTTTACGTGCTCATTAACTCTTGCTTTAACTTTTTACTAACTGTTATTATTACACATCGGTTTAGGGAGACGAGGCATCATTATGTTTTACTCTTAATCGTAAAACAGTCCTCTCGTCCCTTGGTATTCCATTAGCTATTTAAATGACTGATCATCCTTCGATAAAATCATATCTTTTCCTTTCTCTTAAACAATGGCACATTTTAGTTGGTTTTACTGCTATGACACAGACACTGTGACCATTTTTAGAAATGGAATTCCGACTTCATATCCTATCAAAAATATTCCTTTCGACATCTGGATTCAACTTCCAGACAACATTAAAAATGATTTGTTATCTTTCCAAAGAGAAGTTTATCTCCGTATTCTTAAACAGCAGGAGAAAATCATGCGTCTTGTTGTTCTCTTTGTTGAAAGTAGGAAGAAGAATTAAAAGTCATCCATCCATATCTCTCCACCATCAGCTTTGTCAGACTTCTTAGACGAAGGCTGTTGATGTTAAGATTCTTAGAATAGGACTATCTTGTAATTTTTGCATGTAATCGATAAAGTTCATGAACTGTACTCGTTTGATATATTAATGAAATTTCCTTTAATTGCAAGATTTAGTCTTTGTTTCTCAAATTATGTGACTGTGCATGTTTTAATTACAATTTGTTAATCTTTACTTCATCTATTTTTAACTTTATCCTTTGATGAATGTTTTGATTACAATTATGGTCAATAATAAATTTGTTGATTTGAGGAAATAGTTGAAGCACGGGTTCATGCATCAGAACCTGTGATAATTGAAGCTGAGAATGTTACTTCTCAGAAAGAAACTGCAGCTCAAAGTTCTGATACTTTGAAGAAAAAATCTATAAGTTCTGAAGCTGCTGAAGCAACTCCTTCATTGGCAAGGGAGATTGAAGAAAATGAAGGCTAGGAGGTATTTGGCTAAGGCTCCATCAGAAGATACTGAAGAAGCTGAGGAAGGGGATCAAAAATCTCTGATCTCACAAGAACCAATTATAATTGAAGCCCTTCCAGCTCAAGCCAAAGACACTGCTACTGATACAGTTTTAACCCCTCCTGTCTCACCTATTAAAGCTACAGATGATGCTAAAGAACACACTGAAAATTCTGAAATATATATTTATAATTTGAATATACCAAATGTTCTTTATCTAGAAGCTACATCTACATAAGCTCAGCAATTTCCAACTCAATTTCCAATTCTAATTGTTGAGATACCATCTACATCAATCACACCAGCTTTGGAGATAAATTCTGATGTTCAGAATTTAAATGAAGCTATTCCTGAATCTCCAGTTGCTTCACACACTGTTGTGTTGTCAGAACATAATGAGTCTTCCTCAAGTTCTGAAGATAGTGTTTCTGCTGAGACTCCAGTTCCTATACTAGGAAAGGAAGAATTGGTGAAGAAATTTGTTGAAAAGGAAGTACCTATTCCTTGGAAAGATACTCACAGAGGTGTGGAGTCGACCAAGAAGTGGAATGACACTGATTTCATTCCAAGTTCTAACATTCTGACAGGGCATATTGCTAAAGCTGATGAGTTGCTCATAAATGCTGATTTAAAGACACAACTCAAGATCACTGCTCTATCTACCAAACATCTTCAAGGTCTACATTCTTCTACTCTTGAGAAGGTTGATACACTAAAGGAACATGCTGATAAGCTAGATCTATAGCTTAAGCTTGACAAGAACATATATATCAGACCCACTCTTGAGAAAATTGAAGCAATTGAGAAGATTCAAGAGAAGCAACAGACCCAAATTGATGAGGTCCTGGCTAACCAAGTTTCTCAGAAAGCTCAATTAGAAGAAATCCAATCTTCAGTTGAACTTCTTCTTTCTCTCTTACTTCCTGATGATGCCAAAAAGGGGGAGAATGTAGTTAAGTCCAAATGCTCACCTACTGAAATACTGAAGAAAAAGGATGATAAAAGTGATGACCATGGAAACTCTGATAAGAGTAGAGGTCAAGGAAAAGTTCAAGGAAAATCTTCTACACAGAACAAGTCAAGTTCTGATGCTGTGAATGCTAAAAGACTGAAGTCAAGTTCTGATAAACAAAGTCTGATGTCAAGTTCTGATATTCTGATTCAGTCAGGATCTAAAGACTCTCAAAAGTTTTTACAAACTCTGAAGCTAAAGGGGAAGCAGACTACTGTTTATTACAAAAATCCTTAAATCCAGACACTTGATGAGGAGATAGCTGGAATATTATTTCTGAAACAAAATCCAGGAATGGATTTGTAAACTCTCAAGGAGGAAAAAGCTAGATTTGCTGCTGAGAAGACAAATCTTAAGTCTAAAGCTTCTGATGCAAAGAAACCTCCAAGGCCTAAGGAAAAAGGCATTGTGATCAGGGAAAAGTCAAATTATGAGACTTCAAAGTCCATGACTAGATCACAAACTGAGATTGATCCTAAGTCAAAAGGAAAAGAAAAGGTTAGTGAACCTTTAAAGATTGAGAAAAAGATAAGTTCTTCCATTCCAGTCTATCAAACTATAATGCATGATGATGATTTGATAGAAGATGAAACTGTTCAAATTCTGAAGAAAAGAAAGATAAAGCTGGATTAGGTTCTGATGAAGAGAAAATACAAACATGAGTAGAAGTTACTCTAAGAGATCCTTTCATGTTGACAGACAAACCATATGAACAAATCAAACAAAAGCACCTTGACAAGGTGTTGTCTGCTCAAATCGTGATAGATGCTCATGATAAGGAAAATCTAAAGGAGAAATTGATTTTATTTCTCTATGATGGATTAACTTATAGACTAGCTGATACTGATGTGCTAAAGAAGTCTGTCAGAGAACTTCAACATATTCACTATCTTCTGGAAGTAAAATCTGATGTTACAAGAAGATGGTCAAAATATATTTTGAAGGCTATAAGAGATCTATTCAGAATCTCTGGTACAAAGACTTCTCAATATATACCAATGATTACTGAAGATGATGGAAGAGAAATCCCTATGCTGAAGAATTCTGCTAAGGTGGAAGTTATTCTGAAAGGAAAATGCTTATGTTATAATGAAAACGCTTCACATCCTAGAGTTATCAGACTTGGTGATGGACTTGAAAGAACATCAATTCAAGCTCTCAGAATTGCCATTTATCAGATTGGTGATAGTAAAGATGAAGAACTGATGCAGGTCAAAGCACAGTTAGTTGAAATTCTGAGGAAAGCTAAAGACAAACTGGTAAGAGATTTTGTTAAGAATCATTATGGATTCAGATTGATCCAGTGAAGTTGGTAAAGCTATAAGGACTGTAAGTTGTAGTTAATAGTTAAACTCTTATTCCATTTGAACTTAAATGTTTTTGACATCATCAAATCTATTAACTTATATATTTCGCAAAATTTACAAGTTGGGGGAGATTGTTAGATATATTTGAGATGTCATGTCTAATATGTTTCATGTTTAGTTTTCAGATCTTAACAAACAGGAAATATCAGTAATTACTATAATCAGTACTTACTGGAAGTCAGAACTTAAGGATATCATGACTTAGATTATCAGAAGATAAATATCAGAAGATGGATATCAGAACTTAAATACTGGAGGACTAACAGTTAAGGAAGGAAGCTAATTTATAGGAAAGAAGATCGAGACTAATACAAAAAGAAGATATGCATGGAAAGAGTTAGAGGACTTAAAGAATTGTATAAGATATTTGATTGATATATTTTAGGAGACAGAATTATATTCCATATTAATTAGAAGTTATCTTGTAACTGTGTACTATATAAACACAAACATAGGTTTATACTATATGTGTTATCATTATCGAGAAGATCATACATTGTAACCTAGCAGCTCTCGTGATATTTGTTCATCACTGAGAGAGAACAGTTCCATTGTAACAGAGTTTATTATATCGAATATATCTGTTTACTGTTACTTGTGTTCGAAATCAATTTGATTGTATTCTATACTGTATTTAACCCCCTTCTACAGTGTTGTGTGACCTAACATAAAATACCCACCATTTAGGGGTTTAGTGCCCAAAATACCATTTGGCGGGACGGGGTGCCCAAATTACCTGTTGAATACGTATGTTCAACATGCGAATTTCGCTTTTTAAACATTTATAAAGGATATGCATGTCTGACATGCGTATTCAGCTTTTTGTTTTCAGCGAATATGCATGTTGTTAGTCCCTAACAATACAACAAGAATTACAGAAGGGGGGTTGAATGGAATTCTTGAACCTTTTTTAGAAATATAAAATGTTCTAACTTCAGATATATATATGATAGTGTTTTGATTTACAAAGTGCGGAATAACAAGTTAAATATGAATCAAAACACAAAGTAATAAAAACACAAGTCCTTAAAACTTTCTGGTGGATTAGAAAGTATCCACCAGATATATATATATATATATATATATATATATATATATATATATCGAGAGAACTCTGTGAAGCTTGAATAGGTCACAGCTGCTTACAAATAAGAACAACTAAACTTACAGAGAAATGCTAAGGATACAGCTTACAATTGTTTCTCTGAGAATTTACTTTCTTAGTCTTCTTGTTTTTCTAATTTCTACTCTTGGTTTATATATCATCAAGATTATACAGTAATAAGACAAGATAATAAAAACAAAACCTATCAAGTCTAATACTATTCTACTTCATTACTCTATTCCAGCATCTTTGAATATCTTCATAATAGCATGGAAATGGCAATGCTTCTTTGTTCTAAAAACCCAGCTGAATAGGCTTCCACATTCCTTTTGCATACACTCGACGCATGTGACTATGTTGTCACTGTCAACAGATGTTTGAATTGATTATCCGTCGGGTACATGATCATCCGTCGGGTTGCCTTGTTGATCATCCGTCGGGTAGCTTTGTTGATCATCCGTCGTGTAGCTATTTGACACTTGACTTCATTTCATTTATACAAAATTGCAAGACATCATCTATGTACAATTAAGCAACCTATTCTGCTTATCTAATTAAAGTCAACATGACTTATATGCTACTATAGAATCCAAACAAATGTGTTTGCAGAAATGTGCTTCATGACTTATTATTACATAAGCTACTCACTCGATGGATAACAAATCATCATCCGTCGGGACTATATTGAGTCATCCATCGGGACTATATTCCTTATCCGTCGAGTGCTACATTTTTCACTAAGTTAAATCTACTAAGGTGTTTTGTTAATGAAATCATCAAGTCCACAACATATTCACAACAATCTCCCCCAATTTATTTCTACTAGAATTGTAGCCATAAATTAAGAGAAACTTGATGATAACAAAACACACTAAAAATACAAATTTAAATGGAAGTAGATAAAACTGTAAAGTGCTTCAATTAACAAAATATACAAAGATTTGCTCACAGTCATTTTCAAGGTGCTCCTCTAGCCTGAGCAGATTAATCTATTTCCTTGAAGATCTGGATCTCTTTTCAAGCTTTCTGTTGTTTTCTTCTATCTGATTTTGGAGCTGTCTGTGGAATTCCAGTTCATCAGATTCTGAGAGATTTAGCATTTCTTGCATTTCCAAAAGAGTCTCATTGCTAGAGATGCTCAATTGGTCTTCTAATATGAAGAATCTTCTAACTCCTTTATCATCCATGAATTCCATCAGCCAGTAGGGCCTTAGATGCACTCTACTTCCTGTGTAAGGAATAGTTAGAGTCTTTGGGAGTGCATCTTTGGCTCTAATACTCCTCAGTTCTTCAATCTTATTTAGAACAAGTCTTCTAGCTGTCACATTGAATCCAAAGTTCTTCTTGAAGGATGAATAAACCTTTATCAGCACAGATTGACTTTCTTGAAGGATCCTATGAAGTGGCCACTGTATCTCTTTTCCTCCCTTGTACTTGAATACTAACCTTTCAGGTAGATTCCTATAAGCATCAACCCCTCTAACTTCTTCCAGTTCATCTAGATAGAGGTTTAAATCTGAGAATTCCTTGATGTCACAGATGTACATTATATCTCCCTTGTTGACTTTGGTTTGGGCTTTGGTTAGGGACTTGGTTTTGAGAGTTGAGGACTTCACTTTCTTGACTGCTCTGATCTTTATCTTCTTTGGCTTCATGAAGTTAGGTAGATTGAGTTCAGGTATTGGTAGACTATCCTAGTCTATTGGCTCATCCTTTGGAATGATAGGTTCACAATGAAAGTTCTTGGATGGATCTATCTTGAGTTCTCCATGTTCTATAGAGGGCATGGATGTTTGAGTTGTTGCAGATATAGACTCTTTGGGAAAATACCCTTCCATCTCCTCATCACTGAAATCCAACTTTCTCTTTATTCTTTGCTTGGCTTCTTTGTCTGTGGAGGTTCATTTTGCATTACTTGATCTTGAGATTCAACTGTTTCAGATGGTTGTGCAGAAACTTGTTGTGTAGGTTTCACAGCTTGTAGCTTGGCCAAGATAGCAGCTTGCTCCTTCTTTTGTTTGACCTTTTTAGCATCTAGAGCAGTTTGCTTCTTTTCTTGCTTCAATCTTGCCTTTTCTTCTCTCTTTGCTTCAGCAAATTGAGGGTGTTCAGCCACCACACAAATTTCTTTACCATTCCTGAAAACTTTAGCAATTCTTCTTTTCAATGCTGAATCAGCTGGATCCTTATAGAATGCTATGGACCTGGCCAACAGCTTCTTTTCATCAGGCTTTGGTGTCTCATACACTGTATCCAAGGGGTTCTTTAGTGAAGGTTTTGGATAGTTCACCCTTAGCTTCAAAATTAGCTTAGTCTTTGGAGATTTGATGCATGATGGTTGTCCTCTTTCTAGATTCTTCATGCTCATTTCATTCACAGATATTTGCCTGACATGATAGTGATGAATGGCTGATTTTTCTGGCTTTTTTACTAACCCAAATCTCTTTTGTATATCCTCATCAATTTTCTCCCAGTTGATTGGACTCAACTGCTTCTTTTCAGCTGCTCTCAATGAGGCTACTGCTTCATTTATTAGATCAATACTATTTGTTGTTGGTGGCTTGGTGAAAGTAATTGTAGGCACAATTACTTTACTGACTTGAATGTTAAGTTGTTTCTCCCCCTCACTTGATCCTTTCTCCCCCTTTTTGTTATCATCAAGTTGTGTGGGAGGGAGTTGAGCTGCCACCAATTATTGGGGTAATGCAGTCTGAGCTTCTTGATTGTTTAGTATCTTGGCCATTGACTTCTCTACAGCAGATAGTCTTGTGTCCATGGCCTCAACTTTCCTGTTTAGATCAGCCTCCTTCCTGAGTTTGTGAGCAATTTCAGTCATGGTGCTTGTAGGGAGTCTAGCATCCATCCTTTCTATAACATCCTGCTTGACTTCAGAAATTTTCTGCTTGATGGCATCCACACTCTGACTATGTTGGAGGGCTTGAATCTTATGCAGCTGGAGTGCTTCAAGATGTGCTTTGAGCAGTTGCTTTGTGCTAGCATTTGAAGATGCCTGAATGGCTGCTTGGGTGTCATGAATCAGCTTGAAAAATGTTGATTGGAGATGTGAGTAGGAGCATTCTTTTGTAAGCATCCAGGCAGGAATATCTGCATCTCCCCCTATGTCCATGATATCTTCCTCATCATTACCACCATCATCCCCAAAAGAAGTCTCATCCAGTTCCAAATCACTGCCAATGTTGGAAGGCATAGCAATGATTGCATCCTTTGCTCTTTGTTAAGATTATGTACACCAAGTTCAACAATCTTTCAGCCTCCTCATTGCCCTGTACAGCTAGAGTTTGGTAAGCTGTCACAGGGTGAGTAAATATCTCAGCATCCAGGGAAATGGAATCTATAACAGCTTGATATTCTTGCTGAAATAGTCTTTTTCTTTCTGCATCATTGACATTCATTGACTCACTTGCAATGGTTTCCACCCTTATCACTCCTGTACCTACATTTCTCTCTTTATCTCTCTTTTGTTGCATCAAGGTCTCACCTTGGCTTTCCACCCTCACCTTCACCATCTAAGTTGGGACTCCTCACACTCACTTTTGCCAATCCTGAAGAAATGGATTGTATTTGTTCATTCTTTTCCTCTCCTTTTTCCTGGGAGCAACCCAGACTCTCACTCATTTCACTCCCTTCCCTCAATCCTAGGAGTGATTGCACTACCACTAAGTCTTCTGCACTTGTGATAATTGATGAAATTTAAAGCTGTACAGAGACACTCGGGTTAGCGGTTTGACTATCCGACGGATAACTGCTGTTAAGCTTATCCGTCGGGATACAATCACTACTCGACGGATGAACAATATCCATCAAGAGAGTAGAAATAAATGAATTTGGAGTGGAGACTATTGTAGACTTTGTGCAGATTGATGAAAATTTTGGCACAGATGTCTCAACAGTCTCAGAAAGAAATGGCAAGTGAGCCAACAAATCATCTAAAAGATGATGCTCACTTGCTTGAATTTTTGGCTTCTCCAAGAGAGTTAAAGATGGAGAATTTGGAAGTGATGTGTTTGTCATGTCAACATCCAAGGAGTGTGTGGGAGAGTTTGGTGTTTCAGGGGCTTCAATTGTTAGAGATTTTGGCTGTGACTCCATATTTGTTGGAGCCACATCAAACTGACTTTGAGAAGGTGCAGTGACTGTGTCTTTAGCACCAGTTTGCATAGTGTGTGAACCCTGTGTATCCCCAAAGTTCTTTGGTTTCTTCTTTCTAGTATAGGTTTGGGGTGAGCTTGTGTCCCTTACCCTTTTGGCCTGTGCTTTTGGTTGAGAGCTTTGTTCAATAGTCACATCCTTTTGGGAGGATGCAACTAGCAATGAGGTTATATCCTTATTAAGCACTACAGTTTGTTGGGAAACTGTAGTGTGGCTAGGCTGGGAAACACTCACCTCTCCAACCTTATCCTTATGGTTTCTTTGATGTTCATCCTGTCCCTCACCTTTCTTACCCACCTTCACACCCCCTCTTTTGGTTTGGTGGATTTTACAACTGACATCTTTTGAGAGACACCAGAGGGGGCTTTCTTTATCTTGGTTTTTGAAATATTGGGTTTGGCAGCTTGGGTAGTAAACTGTTGGGTCAATGACACAGTTGTCATAGCTACACTAGAATGCAAAGAAGTGTGTGAGACTGGAAGAGTAGAGACAGATGAACTTACCTCACTTACCTGAGGTGACTCCATAACAGGAAAATAGAAGAGTGACACCTCTTTCTGATGGTTTGCCCTGTTCAAATCTGCAATGATTCTTCTTTCTTGAACTCAACAATCTAATTTGTTGGTTGGGTTCTCAAGCACAATATCCTCAGAGAGGTGGTTAGCAAGCATCATTAAAAATCTAGCATAGTAAATATTTTTACCCCTCTTATTTAGCTCCGCTAACTTAAACCCCAACTCAATTATAACAAGATCTCTAAAGTTGAAAAATTTATCAGTTATAAGCATGTAAAGCATGTTAAGCATAGAGATATTAACTGAATCAAAATTACTGATTTTACCAGAAAATACCTTAGTAACTACATCACATAAATAACTCCATTCCTTCCTAAGACCCAACCTCCTAATTTTACTTAATTTAGAAGTAGAGAGTGCATAGCCCATGGAGTTAAGCATATTAACAATGTCAGTGTCTGTGTGTGGTGAAGTTACAGTATTATCAGGAATTTTGAAACATGCTTTAACAATGTCACTATTAACACAGAATTCCTTACCTTTAATAGTGAAAGTGATAGTCTTATCAGCTGAGTTGTATGTTGCAGTCGTCCACATCTTTTTAACAACTTCACAGTATATGGTGGGTGATTCCAGCATGGCGTAGTTTAGTTTGCAGTTCTTCACAAAATCCATCATCTTGTGGTAGTCGCCAGACTGTTGAATCCCCTTGTTCACAAGAGCAGTGAAGTTGTTTTTCTCATAGATAAATCCAGTTTGAGACATTATCTTGACGACTGGTGCCATTATTAGAGAGTAAAAACTTGCAGAGAGAGAGAGAGTATGTGCTTTTAAGAAAGAGAGAAGTTAGAGCAGATGATTTGAGAATGATAAAAGGAAAAGCAATGAAAATGAATTATGCTTTTATACTATCTCAAAAATAACTGTCAAAAATAATAAAGTAAAATAAAGTGACTAATAAGAATTGCCCAAAATAGCCATTTAAAAATAAACTATAAAAATTCCATCAATTATCCATCGTGTTATGCTTATAAACTGTAAGTATACTCGATGGATAATGTTCAGAGCATCAACGACTAAAAATAAGACAATTCGACGGATGGGGATAAATCAGTTATCCGTCGAGACATAAAATATTCTTGAAAAATAATTGATTTTATTAACAAATAGTATACCGACGGATGATCAAACTCGATGGATAATGATCATCCGTCGAGATGTAAATTTTGACTTTGCCAAAATTTCATCCAAGACTGAAAAATTAATTAAATTTCTGGCTTCATTACAACTTGCAAAATATCTATAAAGATTCAAAAGTAATTTAGCATACCTAACTCACTTACCAACCTTGAAAATGTGGATTCATCCAGTGGCTTGGTAAATATATCTGCAAGCTGCTTTTCACTTGGAACATAATGTAGTTCCACAGTACCATTCATTACATGTTTCCTTATGAAGTGGTACTTGATGTCTATGTGCTTTGTTCTTGAATGTTGTACTGGATTTTCAGTGATGGCAATTGCACTTGTGTTATCACAGAAAATAGGAATTCTTTCCACTTGCAGACCATAGTCTAGCAATTGGTTTCTCATCCACAAAATCTGTGCACAACAACTGCCAGCAGCAATATACTCAGCTTTAGCTGTAGAAGTAGAAACTGAATTTTGCTTTTTACTGAACCAGGACATAAGCTTGTTTCCTAAGAAATTGACAGGTTCTTGTTGTACTTTTTCTATCAATTCTACAACCTGCATAATCTGCATCTGAATAACCAGTTAGATCAAAACCAGAATCTCTAGGGTACCAAATTCCAAGTTTTGGTGTTCCCTTGAGATATCTGAAAATTCTCTTAATAGCTACTAAGTGAGATTCTCTACGATCAGCCTGAAATCTAGCACAAAGATATGTAACAAACATTATATCTGGCCTACTAGCTGTTAAGTACAGAAGTGAACCAACCATGCTCCTATAGCTTGAAATATCCACAGACTTTTCAGTAGTGTTTAATTCAAGCTTAGTTACAGTGACTATGGGAGTTTTTGTAGATGAGCAATCCATTAGATCAAACTTCTTTAAAAGATCATAAATGTATTTAGTTTGACTAATGAATATTCCATCACTAACTTGCTTAACTTGCAAACCAAGAAAGTAAGTTAGTTCTCCCAATATGCTCATTTCATACTTACTTTGCATCAATTTGGCAAACTTTTTGCAAAGTTTTTCATCTGTAGAGCCAAAAATAATGTCATCTACATAAATTTGAACAAGTATACTAGAACCATTAACATTTCTAAAGAATAAATTTTTATCTACGGTATCTCTAGTGAAGTGATTCTCTAAAAAAAACTTTGACAAAGTGTCATACCAGGCTCTAGGTGCTTGCTTCAGTCCATAAAGTGCTTTTAGAAGATAGTAAACATATTCTGGAAAATTTGGGTCTTCAAAACCAGGAGGCTGACTGACATAGACTTCCTCCTCCAAATATCCATTCAGAAAGGCACTTTTGACATCCATTTGATAGACCTTGAAGTTGGCATAGGCTGCATAGTCTAAGAAGATTCTGATGGCTTCAAGTCTTGCAACAGGAGCAAATGTTTCATCAGAATCTATTCCTTCTTGTTGACAATAGCCCTTAGCAACCAATCTAGCTTTTTTCCTGACTATTATGCCATTTTCATCCATCTTGTTTCTGAATACCCATTTGGTATCTATTGGATTCTTGCCTTTAGGCTTGGGCACCAGCTTCTATACCTTATTCCTTTTAGATTGATTTAGCTCCTCCTGCATAGATAAAATCCAATCAGGATCCAACAAAGCTTCTTCTACCTTCTTTGGTTCTTCCTTAGAGAGGAAGCTGCTATATAGACATTCTTCTTGAGTTGCTCTCCTTATTTGAACTCTAGAAGATACATCACAAATGATAAGCGCAAAGGGGTGATCCTTTGTCCATTTCCTTTGTTGAGGTAAATTAGCTCTAGATGAAGAGGCCTCATTGTTGTCTTAATGTGTGATTGAGTTTTGATTATTAGAAACTCCCCTTGAGTTTATGGATCTTTGATTTGAGAAAGGAGAACTTCTTGGTAAGTGATCTATTCCAACTTTCAGCTTCTTTTGATGACCCGGCGGATGGTGAATTTTGAGTACCGACGGATGAAACTGGTTGTCTCCCGACGGATAAAGCAGACTGTCTCCCGACAGATGAAGCATTTTGCAACTCAATAGATGTTGAATTTTGTGCTTCATTGGTAGTGGATTTTTCTGCATTATCCTTTGATACTGTTTCTTGATCACTTTCATCATCACTTTCATCACTAACCATCTCCACATTGTCAAATTTGAGGCTCTCATGATAATCTCCATCTTGCAGTCCTTCAATCTTTTTATCATCAAACACAACATGTATTGATTCCACAACAGTGTTGGTTCTCAGATTGTAGACTCTGTATGCTTTACCAACAACATATCCAACAAAAATTCCTTCATCTGCTTTAGCATCAAACTTCCCATTCTGATCAGTTTGATTTCTCAAGATATAACATTTGCAGCCAAATACATGAAAAAAATTTAGAGTTGGCTTCTTGTTCTTGAACAATTGATAGGGAGTCATGCATTTTGCTTGATTAACCAGAGAAATATTCTGAGTGTAGCATGCAGTATTTACAACTTCAGCCCATAAATATGTTGGTAACTTAGATTCTTCAAGCATTGTCCTTGCAGCTTCAATAAGTGATCTATTCTTTCTTTCTACTACTCCATTTTGTTGTGGAGTTCTTGCTGCTGAAAACTTTTGCAAAATCCCATTTTCTTCATAAAATACTCTCATGACAGAATTTTTGAACTCAGTTCCATTGTCACTCCTGATTCTTCTAACTTTGAAATCAAGATGATTGTTGACTTGCCTTATGTGATTGATGATGATTTAACTAGCCTCATCTTTGGACTTAAGGAAATATATCCAAGAGAACTTTGAGAAATCATCTACAATTACTAGGCAAAATCTTTTCCTTGAGATGGACAACACCTTGACTGGTCCAAACAAATCCATGTGTAGCAGTTGCAAAGGTTCTTCAATTGTTGAATCAAGCTTCTTTCTGAATGATGCTTTAATTTGCTTTCCCTTTTGGCAAGCATCACATAGTCCATCCTTAGAAAACTCCACTTAAGGAATGCCTCTAACCAGTTCTTTCTTTACAAGTTCATTCATGGTCTTGAAGTTTAGATGGGGTAGCTTCTTGTGTCATAGCCAACTTTCATCTTGACTAGCTTTACTGAGAAGACAAGTAACAGATTCTGCATTTGATGAGTTGAAGTCAGCTAAGTACACATTCCCTTTTCTTACACCAGTGAGAACCACTTTGTTGCTTCTCTTGTTTGTCACAACACAGGCTTCTGAGTTGAAGGTTACTGAATTGCCTTTGTCACACAGCTGGTCGATGCTCAACAAATTGTGCTTGAGACCATCCACTAAGGCAACCTCCTCAATGTTGACATTGTCTTTTGAAATCAAGCCATATCCCACAGTATAACCCTTGCTGTCATCTCCAAAAGTAATACTTGGGCCAACTCTCTCTTTGAACTCTGTGAGCAGGGTAGAATCACCAGTCATGTGTCTTGAACAGCCACTATCCAAGTACCATAGATTCTTTCTGTTTCCCTGCACACATTAAAATCAAATCAAGTTAATTTTGGTACCCAAGTTTTCTTGGGTCCTGCCTTATTAGCTTTCTTTTTCTATTTCTTAGGTTTGATCTCATTTGACTTGGGGATATCAGATTCATCCTTAGTCACCTGAGTTGAACCTTTGAAACCATTCATTACAACAGAATTATCATGCACATTTTGATTAACAGGAAATGGCATTCTATTAGTAAACATATGGAATATAATTCTGTCTCCTAAAATATGGAATATAATTCTGTCTCACAGTTACAAGATAACTTTTGATTGATATGGAATATAATTCTGTCTCCTAAAATATATCAATCAGATATCTTATATAATTCTTCTAGTCCTCTAACTCTTTCCATGCATATCTTCTTTTTGTATTAGTCTCGATCTTCTTTCCTGTAAATCAGCTTCCTTCCTTAAATGTTAGTCCTAGAGGTACTTAAGTTCTGATATCCATCTTCTGATAATCTAAGTCCTGATATCCTTAAGTCCTGACTTCTAGTAAGTCCTGATTCCAGTAAGAACTGATATTTCCTGTTAGTTAAGATCTAAAAACTAAACATGAAACATATTAAACATGACATCTAAAATATATCCAACAATCTCCCCCAACTTGTAAATTATGCAAGAATGTACAAGTTAATAGATTTGATGATGTCAAAAACATTTAAGGTCAAATGCAATAAGAGTTTAATAAGGCTATTAATTACAACTTACAAAACATCCAGCTTTACCAACATCACTAAATCAATCTGAATCCATAATGATTCTTAACAAAATCATTTATCAGATTATCTTCAGCTTTCTTCAGAACTTCAGCTAACTGTGCTTTGACCTGCATCGGTTCTTCTTCTTTACTATCACCAATTTGATAAATGGCTGTTCTGAGAGCTTGAATGGATGTACTTTCGAGTCCATCACCAAGTCTGATAACCTTAGGATGTGAAGAGTTTTCATTATAACATAAGCATCTTCCTTTCAGAATAACTTCCACCTTAGCAGAATTCTTCAGTATAGGAATTTCTCTTCCATCACCTTCAGTAATCATTGGACTATAATGAGAAGTCTTTGTACCAGAGATTCTGAATAGATCTCTTATAGCCTTCAAAATATATTCTAACCATCTTCTTGTAACATCAGATTTTACTTCCAGAAGATAGTGACTATGTTGAAGTTCTCTGATAGACTTCTTTAATACATCTGTATCAGTTAATCTATAAGTCCTTCCATCATTGAGAAATAAGATTAATTTCTCTTTTAGATTCTCCTTATCATGAGCATCTATCACAACTTGAGCAGACAACACCTTGTCAAGATGCCTTTGTTTGATTTGTTCATATGGTTTGTCTGTCAATATGAAAGGATCTTTTAGAGTAACCTCTACTCCTGTTTGAATCTTCTCTTCATCAGAATCTAATCCAGCTCTATCTCTAGGTTGCTTGGATTTCAACCCAAATGTAGCAAGTTGATTAATCATGAAATTGGATTTTGGTTCAACTGGAGTAGCTTTCTTCCATAACAGCTTCTTCTTATTAGAAATTGTCATTTTATCCAAATTAACTTGAGCATTGTCAGTAGTTGATGTCTTGATAGCTTGATCAGAATTTGCTGTTTCTTCTGTACCTTCCTGTCCTTTATTCTGAACAACAACTTGAGCAGTATCAGAGGTTGTTATAGAATCTTCATTTATCTTTCTTCTTTTCAGAATTTGAACAGTTTCATCTTCAACAAGATTATCATCAGTTACTTGAACCATTTTACACACTGGTTTCATCAGATCTTAGAAAGTTTTCAAGTCCAGCGACTTGGTTTGTTCATAAATTTTTTCTTTCCCTTTGTCTTTGGGATCACTCACAGTCTGTGATCTAGTCTTGAACTTTGAAGTTTCAGAATTTGACTTTTCCTTGAGCACAATGCCTTTTTCCTTAGGCTTTGGAAGTTTCTTTGCATCAGAAGCTTTAGACTTAGGATTTGTCTTCTCAGTAGCAAATCTAGCTTCTTCCTCCTTGAGAGTTTCTAAATCCATTCCTGGATTGTGTTTCAGAAATAATCTTCTTGCTATCTCCTCATTAAGTGTCTGGATTTTAGGATCTTTGTAATAAACAGTAGTCTACTTCCCCTTTAAATTCAGAGTTTGCAAAAACTTCTGAGAGTCTTCAGATCCTGACTGAATCAGAATATCAGAACTTGACATCAGACTTTGCTTAGCACCACTTGACTTCAGTCTTTGAGCATTCACAGCATCAGAACTTGACTTGATCTGAATATAAGATTTTTCTTGAACTTTTCTTTGACCTCTGCTCTTTTCAGAGTTTCCCCGGTCATCACCTTTATCATCCTTTTTCTTCAGTTCTTAAGTAGGTGAGCATTTGGACTTAACTACCTTCTCCCCCTTTTGGCATCATCAGGAAGTAAGAGAGAAAGAAGAAGTTCAACTGAAGATTGGATTTCATCCAATTGAGCTTTCTGAGAAGCTTGATTAACCAGAACCTCATCAATTTGGGCCTGTTGCTTCTCTTGAGTTTTCTCAATGGCTGCAACTTTTTCAGAAATAGGTCTGATACACCTGTTCTTGTCAAGCTTGATCTGTAGATTGAACTTATCAGCTTGTTCCCTGAGTGTATCAACCTTTTCATGAGTAAAAGTATGTAGACCTTGAAGATGTTTTGTAGGCAGAGATGTGATCTTGAGTTGTATCTTGAAATCAACATTTGTGAGCAACTCATCAGCTTTTCAAATATGCTCTATCGGAACTTTAGAACATGGAATAAAATCTGATTCATTCCACTTCTTGGTCCACTCAACACCTCTGTGAGTATCCTCCCAAGGAATAGGTGCTTCCTTTTCAACAAATTTCTTCACCAATTCTTCCTTGCCCAGAGTAGGTACTGGAGTCTCAACAGAAATACTGTCATCAGAACTTATTGAAGACTCATTCTGTTCTGATAGCTCAACAATGTATGAAGCAACTGGAGATTCAGGAATAACATCATCTAAATTCTGATCAGCAGAATTTATCTCCAGAGCTGGTGTCTTTGATGTAGATGGAGCTTCCAGATAAAGAACTTCAGGTATATTCAAATTATGAATATCTATTTCAGAATTGTCAGTTTGTTCTTTAGCATCATCGGTAGCTTTAATAGGAGAGACATGAGGGGTAACAACTGTGTCATTAGCAGTGTCTTTGGCTTGAGCTGGAAGGGCTTCAATGATAATTGGTTCTTGTGAGATCAGAGATTCCTGATCCCCTTCCTCAATTTCTTCAGTATCTTTTGATATAGCCTTAGCCAAATACCTCCTAGCCTTCATTTTCTTCAATCTCCTTGCCAATGAAGGAATTGCTTCATCAGCATCATAATTTACAGATTTCCTTTTCAAAGTATCAGAACTTTAAGCTACTTTCTCTTTCTGAGAAGTAACATTCTCAGCTTCAATTATCACAGGTTCAGATGCATGAACTCGTGCTTCAATTATTTCCTCTTCACTCTCAGACTCATCTCTGAGAATCGTCTTCCTTCTCTTTTGTAAAGGTTGAGGAACAGACTTTGTCCTCTTAGAAGGTTTGGAAGATGAAGGTCTGATTGTTTGTGCTGATGGTTGAGAAGTCTGAGGTGTTTGTGTAGAGGTGGTAGGTGCTGATGGTTGAGGTTCTGATGGTTGGACATCAGGATATAGTGCAATGTATTTAACTGGATCATAGGTTATTAAGGCTTGTTTGACAGATAAAGGAATTCAGAGGGGTCTTAACACAACCTTCTTATTATTAGTAGATAATAAGTCATTAAAAGCTCTTTTAGCTAGTCTAAATGGTTAAAGTGATTCACTAGCTTATTGGGGCTTATCAGAACAACAAGTACTATAGATAAGCTGACAGAATCTAGTAAAATATACAGTATTCCTATCTTCTGTCATCATGTCCCCAATAAAGCCTAAAACAGCACTTGCATAATCAAAATCAGTTTGATTAATGAGAGCATACCCGATTTGTTGACTGAATATGGGGATTGCATCGAAGTTAGAACATTTGTTTGCAAAAGCCTTTGTAATGCAGTCAAAGAAGAAACTCCATTCCCTCCTTATGTAAGGTCTCTTCAACTGACCCAGCTTAGCCAAAGTCTATTCATACCCCAGACTGGCCATCATATTTTGAAGAACTGGCTCCTCAACAGTAGAGTAAACGCAGTTCTCAGGCAGCTGCAGTGCTTGTCGAACCGTGGCCAATGTCACGACATGCTCATCCTCCCCTGATGAAAAGATAATACTTGGGGATCCTTGAGCACCGCCATCATCATATACTCCACTTCTCCAAAACTCCAGCACTTGGGTTCCAGAGATTACTTCAGGTTGGGTTAAAGCATACCCAATATCAGAATTAGCGAGAAAATCCTGAATGAAGTGAAGTTCCGA
The DNA here is from genome assembly GCF_009905375.1 of Apium graveolens. NCBI lineage: Eukaryota > Viridiplantae > Streptophyta > Magnoliopsida > Apiales > Apiaceae > Apium > Apium graveolens. The sequence goes on along the minus strand of NC_133657.1, from coordinate 153,996,069 downwards.
TGGAGCTTCAGCCTTACTAAGAATGGCGGAGTAGTTGTTAGGAACAAACTAGCTCCATTGAAAATTACGTCTTTTGGTGCCATCTCTGTAAGAAATTAAGTGAGAAAGAGAGTGTTTGCAAAGTGTTTGTTAAAATTCCTGAAAGAAAACGCTTCAGAGAATATTAGAGAGAGAGAATAAGAGAGATGAAAAATAGAAAAGTAAGTAAAAGATTAGAAAATCTGCTAACTCCCATATATATACTCTCTCCACTCAACAGTTATATTTTTGAAGCATGATATACACTTTACACCTGGCACCGTGTGAACAGTCAATAAGCGGTTAGACCAGGAGTTAATGGGCACGTAAAATAACCAATAATTACCGTGCACATGTAGTTTTTCAGGACATACAAGTTAACCACTAACCTATAATGATTATGTCTATTTTTATCTCACCCAAATTTATTCTGATTTAAATATGACTGTTTCAGATTTTGCCACAAATAAGTCAAGTAAAGAAAAATTCCACGTAAGCATAAAGATTCCATCAGGATTTAATATCATAACTTAACTTATATTAGATTTTAACAGTCAGCAGAACATGGCTTCTGTACTCAAAAAGTGAATATCTTTTTCTGTGATTCTTCATACAAATACTGACTTGTTTTCTTCAGAGTTTAATCATCAGAACTTCCATCAGAACTTGTCCTCACAATTTAAGCAAATGACACTTAACTATTTATCAAAAACAACTTAATCACCACAGTAATTTTCATCAATCATATGGAGTGAAAGTGTGTGCATTCAGCAAAATATCAGATAAAGATTAAAGTCTGATCAACTTCAGTACATCTTAGAAATAAGGCGTAACTCCGAAAAATGCTTAAAATCTGTCATCAGTCATGATGTCTACTATAGAACAAATTTATGCAAGAATCCACCTCAACTGTTTGTGCTCATTTTATGCATCTTTTGAAATTCCTTTTTACAGTGGCTTCTCAGTGTAAGTAAGTCACGACTGCTTATCAGAATTTATGCTGTTATCGGAGTATTTCTCCAGTAATCATAGAGTGTGAAAAGTCACCAAGATTTTTTTTTGCTTTTCTAATGCATATTACTTAATACCAGCAATGCACTTGGGTCTTCCCTTCCACATTTTTAATCTAGATCTCAAAGGAGTATATGACTTTTATTCTTTTCTTTTCTTTTCTTTCGATAAGTGAGGCTTATCAGCACTTAGTTCATTCTTAAGATTTACTGACATCAGAATTTGACAGATAAGAAACAAGAATCTAGTTTGTGACTTAGTAATAAGATACACAAAGTAAACTTGACTAAGTTCAATATCAGAATCTTCTTGTGTTAATGAGTTTTCACGTAAACAACTAATTCAAACATGGGATTTCTAGTATGATAAAGACTACTAGGTCAACATCTAGCACAGTTATCCTTATTGGATTGAATAGTCACAGAACATTCAAAACACTTATCAGAGTATATAAATCCACATCAGATAACAATCAGCATTTAATGAATTTTCAAATTAAGCACAGATGACATAGAGATAATACAATTTGTAAACACTAATCATAAAGTCTGATGCATGAGAACAAAAACTAAGCAGATTTAGAGAAAGAACCTGAATCCATTCCAAGTTCATTTACCAATCTTATAAAAGTAGCTTCACATAGTGGTTTTGTGAAGATATCTGCTAGCTGTTGATCTGTTGGAATAAAATGCAATTCCACTGTACCTTCATCCACATGTTCCCTTATGAAATGGTACCTAATGCTGATGTGCTTTGTCATTGAGTGTTGAACTGGATTACCTGTCATAGAAATAGCACTTTGATTATCACAGTAAATAGGGATGTTAGAAAATTCTAACCCATAATCCAGTAACTGATTCTTCATCCAAAGAATCTGTGCACAACAGCTTCATGCAACAATATATTCTGCTTCTGTAGTTGATGTGGAAATTGACTTTTGTTTCTTGCTAAACCAAGAAACCAATCTACCTCCAAGAAATTGGAAGCTTCCACTAGTGCTTTTCCTGTCTATTTTGCATCCTGTAAAATCTACATCTGAGTAACCAATTAGCTTAAAATATGATTCCCTAGGATACCACAATCCTAGATCAGCTGTACCCTTAAGGTACTTGAAAATTCTTTTCACATCTAATAAGTGAAGTTCTCTTGGATCAGCCTAAAATCTTGCACAAAGACAGGTAGTATATATGATATCAGGTCTACTTGCAGTTAGATAGAGTAAGGAGCCAATCATACATCTTTAGTTAGTAATATCTACTGATTTACCAGTATCCTTATCTAACTTGGTTGCAGTGGCCATGGGAGTGGATGCAGTTGAACAATCTTGCATTCCAAATTTCTTCAGTAAATTTCTGGTGTACTTGGATTGACAGATAAAAGTGCCTTCTTCTGTTTGCTTGACTTGAAGGCCTAGAAAATAGCTGAGTTCTCCCATCATACTCATTTGATATCTTGACTGCATTAGCTTTGCAAACTTCTCACACAGTTTGGAATTAGTAGAACCAAATATGATATCATCAACATATATCTGTACCAAAAGTAAGTCCTTTCCATGGTTGAGGTAGAATAAAGTCTTGTCAATTGTGCCTCTATGAAATCCACTTTCCAGAAGGAATTGAGCTAAAGTCTCATACCATGCTCTTGGAGCTTGCTTAAGGCCATAAAGTGCTTTGTCAAGCCTGTAGACATGATTGGGAAATTTAAGATCTATAAAGCCTGGAGGTTGTTCAACATATACCTCTTCTTCCAATTCTCCATTGAGAAAAGCACTTTTCACATCCATTTGAAAGACTTTAAACTTCTTGTGAGCAACATAAGCCAAAAAGATCCTTATGGCTTCTAATCTAGCAACTGGTGTCATAAACAATACCCTCCTGTTGAGAGTAGCCTTTAGCAACCAGTCTTGCTTTATTCCTTGTAATTATGCCATCATTGTCAGTTTTGTTTCTGAACACCCATTTTGTACCAACAACTGATCTGTTCTTTGGTCTTGGCACTAGGATCTAGACTTTATTTCTTTCAAATTCATTTAACTCTTCCTGCATTGCTTGCACCCAATCAGCATCTTGAAGAGCTTCTTCCACTTTCTTTGGTTCAGTCTGAGATAGAAAGGAATGATAGAGACATTCATTTGAAGTTGCAGTTCTAGTTCTAATACCTGCTTCAGGATCTCCAATGATTAAATCAGGTGTATGTGCTTTAGTCCACTTCCTTGCAGATGGAAGTTGATTTTTAGAACTGGATCCTCCCCCATGATCCATGTTGTCTCCATCAGCATTTTCTGATGCTTCCCCTGTAGTTATGCTCTCTGAGACTTCAGAATTTGAATTTGATTTTTCAGGAGGTGAAGAATCAGAGCTTCCAGAATTATCAAAATTTGGCTCATCAGAACTAGATGAATCAGAACTTAAAGAGCCAGTGACAGCTCTGATGCTTCTCGAGAGTCTTGATATGTTGTAGGTTCTTCAGCTTGCTCCCCCTGGACAGGTACATTTTCCTTTGGAGTTGTTACCACAGTTTCAACGACATCAGAATTTAATCCATCAGAACTTACAGGATCAGGATTTAAGTCATCAGAATTTCCAAAATCAGAATTTAAATCTTCATTCTCAAATCTCATCTGATCATGATCATCGAAATCTTCAAGTCCAGTAATCTTCTTATCATCAAAAGAGACATTGATATATTCCATGACAACTCTTGTTCTTAAATTGTAGACTCTGAAGGCTTTTGTGGAAAGTGGATATCCAACAAAAATTCCTTCATCGGCTTTAAGTTAAATTTTAACAACTGTTCAGGATGAGTCTTAAGAACAAAACACCTACAACCAAATACATGAAAGTATTTCAGATTTGGCTTCTTTTTCTCCACCATCTCATATGGTGTTTTCCATGCTTGTTTATAAGTGTATCATTTTGTGTAAAACAAGCAATCTGCTCAGCATCAACCCAAAAATAGGATGGTAGCTTTGCTTCATCAAGCATTGTTCGTGCAGCTTCAATGAGAGTCTTGTTCTTTCTTTCTACAACTCCATTTTGCTGTGGAGTTCCAGGTTCAGAAAATTCATGTTTGATTCCATGATCTTTGAAGAACTCTTCCATGATTGAATTGTTAAACTCAGTGCCATGATCACTCCTTATTATTTTAACAGAATCTTTGATCAATTTATCCAGCTGTTTGACATGATCAGTTAGAGTAGATGTTGTTTCAGTCTTCTTGTGTAAGAAATACACCCAAGTGTATCTTGTGAACTCATCCACTATAACCATAGCATATTTCTTCTTTGCAATAAACATGACATTGACTGGACCAAATAGATCAACATGCAGTAGGTGATAAGGCTCAAGAATTGATGACTCAGTTTTGCTCTTGAAAGAAGATTTTCTTTGTTTTTCCTTCTGACATGAATCACAAAGGCCATCAGGAGCGAATACTGTTTTTGGCAGTCCTCTCACAAGATCTTTCTTTACAAGTTCATTTATATTATTGAAATTTAAATGAGAGAGTTTCTTGTGCCAATTCCAGCTTTCTTTAATTGATGCTCTACTTAACAGACAGATTGCAGAACCATCAGTATTTGTTGAAAGTCTGGCTTCATAAATGTTATCATGCCTATATCCTTTCAGAACCACTTTGCCTGTAGAATTACTTATAACTTCACAATGTTCTTCAAAGAAATCCATATGATAACCTCTGTCACAGATTTGACTTATACTCAACAGATTGTGTTTAAGTCCTGAGACAAGAGCTACTGATTCAATGATGACATTCCCAAGATTGATCTTGCCATATCCCAGAGTTTTTCCAATGTTTCCATCTCCATAAGAAACTCCTGGGCCAGCTTTCTCCACAAAATATGATAGAAGGGCTTTATTTTCAGTCATATGTCCTATACATCCACTGTCCAGAACTAGGATGTTCTTCCTGTTGCCCTGCAATCACAAAGACCACTAATGGTTAGTTTTAAGGACCCAGACTTGCTTGGATCCTTTGGCCTTTTTAAGTTTGTTAACATTTGTAGCGGATTTATCATCAGAGTTTATGCTAACATTTTTCTTATCAGTATTAATAGTATCAGACTTTGCATCATACTTTACACTAGAAGGAATTAAAACAACTTTCTTCAAAGAAGGTTTTATCTGATAATAATCATAGTACAAACTATGATATTCCTTACAAGTATAAATGGAATGCCATATACTACCACAATGAAAACAAGGATTTTGTGGCTTAAACCTAATAGACTGACTCTTAACTCCTAACTTAGAAGGTAAGGAGTTTATATTCTTATTCTTCCTGCAAAAAAAAGCCAGATGGTTAGAGTTTCCACAGTTATAACATTTCTTTCTAGGAGCATTAGGAACATGCATATAATTGTTGCTATTATTCACACCTTCCTTTCCATTCCTATTTTTCCTAGCTACCTTTACCTTGTTTACACTGGTAATCTCTTTCAGTTTATGTTTAAGCTGCTTCTTCGTCATTAAGCCTATGTTAACTTCAGTTGTTTTATCCTGTTCTAATTTGACAGAAATTGACTCTGCTATCACTTCTGTCTCAATATCTTTCATCTTTTCGGAATCAGACTTTACAGTTTTAGCTACAAATTTAACAGGATTTACCTTTGGCTTAGTAGTCCGTTTATCAATAATTGGCTTAACTTGTTCAGTTCCTTTTTCACTTTTGTCATCTCCATAACCTAAGCCTTCTTTCCAGTTCCCACTACTTAGTATATCCTAAGTTGTTCTGCCAGAGTTAGTCCAAGTCCTAATAATCTCTCTCCTTTTCTAACTCAGTTTTTAGAGATTTATTCATTTTTAGCACTTCATCTCTAACATCGAAAGCATCATCTTTATCCTTTTGAGTTTGATGGAACATAACTAACTCTTTTTCTAAATAATCATTCCTCTTTTTAAAAGCAAGATTTTCAGAAATTAATCTTTCACATGTTAAAGTTTGATCTCTATAGCTAATGAACATGGTTTTAAGATATAATCTCAACTCAGTAATATCATCAGTATGAAAGGCATAAGTTGTTTGAGGTACCTTTAACTCAGCAACATCAGAACTGCTATCAGCATTTTCCATCAAGGCTAGTTCTCCTCATCTTCAGAATCTGAAGTGTCTGTCCAGCTTTTCTTCTTTGTGACAAGAGCCTTGCCTTTATCACTCTTTTCTTTCTTGCAGTCAGGAGATATGTGGCCTTTCTCACCACAGTTGTAGCATTTGACATTTGAGTAATCTTCTCTGTCAGACTTTCCTCCTTTGCCTTCAGATTTTCTAAAGCCCTTCTTATCAGAACTTCTACCTTTCCTGGAAAACTTCTTTCCCCTTCCGAATTTCCTGTAGGCTATCTTTATGATACCCTTCACCATAAGAGCACACAACTTCATCATCTCTTCATCAACATCTACTTCAGGTAGACTTTCAGTTTCTGAATCATCATCATTAGAACTTGATGATTCTGAATCAGACTTTATGATGAGAGCCTTTCCTTTTCCTTTCTTTGAGATAGCCACTTTGGGGGATCCCTTCTCAGCATTAAGAGTAACTGTCCTTGACTTTCTCCCATGTCTCTTGCTTCTTTGATCCATCTCAAGTTCATAAGTCTTGAGCATTCCATAAATTCCATCAAGAGTAGTTTCATCAAGAGCATAGTTGTCTCTTATAATAGTAGCTTTCAAATCCCAACTTTCAGGAAAAGCTAAAAGGAATTTTAGATTTGAATCTTCAATGTTATATTCCTTGTCCACCAGTGACAGATCATTCAATAGTTTGACAAACCTGTCATATAAGTCAGTTAATGACTCATCACTTTTTGAGTCAAAGTGCTCATACTCTTGAGTGAGTATAGTCCTCCGGTTTTTCTTGATTACATCAGTTCCCTGACACCTTGTCTCCAAAGCATTTCATATCTCCTTTGTAGTCTTGCATTGAATTACCCTATTTGACATGACATTATCAATGGCACTATGAAACAAATGCCTTACCTTTGCATCCTTGGCAATAGATGAGATATCTTCAGTTATGTATTCACTTTTCTCCTTTGGTATGGTCTTTGCTGGCTGATCTGCAACTACAACAGAGAGCTTGGTTGGCTTATGCAGTCCTTCATAAATTCTGTCAATGTATTTTGAATCTGTAGCTTCCAGAAACATAACCATCTTCACTTTCCATATGGGATACTCGGAAGGTCTCAGCATGGGAACCCTGATAGTCTCATATCGACTATGGGTTTGAGTCTTTGGAGTTTCTTCAGTTTTGGCGGGCTTGGTTGGATTTTCTGCTTCTTCAGACGTGATTGTTTTGGATCTTTACTGTATGTGTATTAGCAGACAGCTCTGATACCACTTATTAGGTCACACAACACTGTAGAAGGGGGTTGAATACAGTATAGAATACAATCAAATAAATTTAAATCACAAGTAACAGAAAACAGATGTATTCGATATAATAAATTCTATTACAATGGAACTGTTCTCTCTCAGTGATGAACAAATATCACGAGAGCTGCTAGGTTACAATGTATGATCTTCTCAATGATCGTAACTCTTATAGAGTAAACCTATGTCTGTGTTTATATAGACACACAGTTACAAGATAACTTCTAATTGATATGGAATATAATTCTGTCTCCTAAAATATATCAATCAGATATCTTATATAATTCTTCCAGTCCTCTAACTCTTTCTATGCATATCTTCTTTTTGTATTATTCTCAATCTTCTTTCCTGTAAATCAGCTTCCTTCCTTAAATGTTAGTCCTCCAGTACTTAAGTTCTGATATCCATCTTCTGATATTATCTTCTGATAATCTAAGTCCTGATATCCTTAAGTCCTGACTTCCAGTAAGTCCTGATTCCAGTAAGAACTGATATTTCCTGTTAGTTAAGATCTGAAAACTAAACATGAAACATATTAAACATGACATCTCAAATATATCCAACATAATAGCATGAAAATGGCAATGCTTCTTTGTTCTCAAAAACCCAGCTGAATAGGCTTCCACATTCCTTTTGCATACACTCGACGCATGTGACTGTGTTGTCACTGTCAACAGATGTTTGAATTGATTATCCGTCGGGTACATGATCATCCGTCGGGTTGCCTTGTTGATCATCCGTCGGGTAGCTTTGTTGATCATCCGTCGGGTAGCTATTTGGCACTTGACTTCATTTCATTTATACAGAATTACAAGACATCATCTATGTATAATTAATCAACCTATTCAACATATCTAATTAAAGTCAACATGACTTATATGCTACTACAGAATCCAAACAAAGGTGTTTGCAGAAATGTGCTTCATGTCTTATTATTACATAAGCTACTCACTCGATGGATAATAAATCATCATCCGTCGGGACTATATTCCTTATCCGTCGGGACTATATTCCTTATCCGTCGAGTGCTACATTTTTCACTAAGTTAAATCTACTAAGGTGTTTTGTTAATGAAATCATCAAGTCCACAAAATATTCACAACACATGTCCAACTTGCGTATTCCTTATTTTTCAAAAACTGAATACGCATAGCACACATGCGTATTCTTTATAAAAAAACTGAAGGTTGTATACACACTGCTATAATGCGTAATCCGTCAGTATTTTGGGCAGTCCACGCGCATATAAATATTTTGGGCAGTTGGGACTGGAAAACGAGGTATTCTGGGCATTCTTTCGATTGGGTATTTGTCGTGGAAAATTCTAAAGCGAACAGGAACCATGAGGTTTTGGTTTAAAAAAAAATATTATTTATTTATATATTAACTAATGAAAACTATTAATATTTTGAGATGAAATTTTTAAGTTAATTTTTAATAATAATTTTTATATTAATAAAGAAAATCTTATATCAAATATTTTAATCGTTATATAGCTTATTTGATCGTATATATAATCAATTTTTGTTCAAAAAAATAATAATATATTTATAAATTAAACAAATATTTAAAAATAAAATACAAACTAATTGGTTATTTGGAAGTACTTCTCAATAAAATATTAAAATTGAATAAATTTAAATTATCTTAAGAATTTTTTAAAATTAATTGATATTTGCAAAAAAAAATTATATTTGTATAAAGAGTTGGTAAAAAAATTATGACTAAAATTATATTTTTGGGGCTTTTAAACATGACTGTGAACATAATTATTTATTTTTCAATTTATTAATTAAAAATATGTGTATAAGTACAAATTAGGGCCTTTGAAAATGAGGGGACTTAGATCACCGCCTAACTAGCCTATAAATATGGTCCACCATACACACACCCACCTTATTTTAAATATTGAACTTTTGACCTCCTATTATAAAGTAAGGGAACAACTACCGCTAAATCACGTGGTGTTGGGTATGTTTTAAGGATGTGGATGGTGTTGGAATGTGAAGATTTTGTCCTGTTTTGATCAAGAATGTTGTTTAGGTTCTCCCATCATTTTGTATATCATGCTTCTTGATTAGTCAAACTTTATATCATGAAATTGAAAAAATGCCAATAAATGGGTGTAATGGATGAATTATTATTTTTTAGGAGATCAAGGGTTCGACCATTGTATGTGCATGAGGTAAACAGTTACCGGTTAAGTTCAAAATCAACAAATAATAAACGTGTAAGATGGCTTTCTTGGGATAATATGAGCATGAAAATTAGTAAAAGGGAGTTGGGCTTTCAAAATTTACACGGTTGTAATTTTTCTATACCCGGTAAACAAGTTTGAAACTTTATTAGTAATCCAACTTCGCTAGTTGCAAGAGTACTCAAATCTAGATAACAATTTTATTTGATCGGATATTTATCGCTAAAGAAGCTTTGCGTATAGTTTTAGATGTAGTGTAAATCGGGGAAGATATTGATATTTATTCTGATCCGCGGTTGATGGATAAGGATGATTTTGCAAAAGAAGATAGGTTGCATAATTTATACGGAATTCACAAGGTTTGTAGTTTATTTAAACCTAATACTAAGGAATATGATGCTAGTGCCATTTTAGCTACGTTTATTCTTTGACATGATGCAAAATATACGATACCGTTGATTCATACTAAGGATGGTCAATAAACTGTCAGGCTATCACAAATGGCAGGACAATAACATTCATCATCTTCGGATTACTCAGTTAAACGGTTGAAAAAGACTTTAGATTTTAAATATCCCTCACAAGGTCAAGTTTTTCTTATGAATTTCTGCAGAAATAATATATCAGTTTGTAAAGAATAAGTAATTCAGTAACTAGCATATGTCCCATATGTGGGAACAATATTGATCACATTTTTCATGTATTTCTTGATCGTAATTTTTGTTTGCAGTGTTGACAACATGCAATCATACATGTATCTCCATGTATCTCCTGTATCATGTGGGAAGTGGAAGACGCTCATAACTAGTTACTATAAAAACTTAAATAAAAATTCCGGGAATGCTTTATTAAGATCGTTAGGGTATCACAAGGGGATGTGGTTTTTCACGAACAATAAGTTTGGAAAACAAAGCGGTTACTTTGTCATTTGTAATGGATTGGAGCTCTAATAAAAAAATGAGTGTATGAGGTAATATACAAGGAGAATAACAAAATCCATATGCAATGTAAGAACAGTCATATGACATAAAATAGGTTGATTGTGTAAGGAGTATAGTTTAAAAATTACCTGAAATCAAGAAAATAAGAACAAAATACAAAAAGAATAGTTTATGGCATGTGAACACCACGCTATCCTTAAAGCAGATAAGCCCCTTCCATGTAGTGCTTGAAGGTGGTATAACTTCCGTCTTCCAGGTTACAACGAACAAAGATAGTCTCAAATACTTCAAGACCTGCCTTCTATGAATCGATCAAACACAACTTTATATCTCATGGAACCCCCTAGGGCTCTAAGATGAACAAATTATATATTAAATGTTTAACGAATAATGTGTATAAAATCAAAAAGTTAAGATTTCCTTATATAGGAGTAAGATTGTGTAACTTTACACACAAAATTAAAATTGTAACCTATGAAAATAATGAGTTACAATAATGAATAATCAATATTATATCATTACTAGGTAGATATACAATTAATTTTATAAGTTATAAATTAAAACAATAGAAAGTAATTTAATTTTTATTCAAATAGTCTAACAATCCCCTACATGAATAAAAATTAGCTTTGAAAAATGACTTTTGACACAGAGATAGAAAGTCAAGGTTAAAATCAGAATATGTTATGTAGGTGCTACCCCTTAAACCTTCCCTTCTCTGAAACATATTTACATTTTTATAATTTCAGTAATCGCGTTGAACTTGAACTGCCATTCTGTATTGTGAAATGATGATATGTTAAGTATGAAATACACACAAAGGGGGTGAATGTGTATTTATTTATTTTTCTTTTAAAACTTTGTAAATTACTTTCAAGAAAATCAAATTTTGTGTTTAGGCTTTGGAACTCAACAAACTATATAAAATTTGCAGTGATAATCAATTGACTGTAAAAGAAACAGAAAATATTTATCAAAACTTATATAATCTTTATATTAAAAATCAAATATGTTGTGCTATAAATCTGTGTTCTTAAATATTTAAGAACTCAGCTACTTCTTGAGAGAATACAAAAAATCTTAGACTGTTTTGCTTCAACTAGAACTAAGGACCCGTGGCATGTTTTATAGATCAACATGCACAGTTTACAGACATATTTTTTTTAAGTCCTTTTGTCTATTTCTATTTTTAGTGCTACAAATATGCATACAATCTTTCAGGTATGTTACCCTCCTTTTTCCATTTAATCTTGACCCTTGATCTTGCACTCTTCAAGCTGTATTTGTAGAGTTTCAATTTTAATGATAAAATGGTTTGTTGAATGATAATCTTGAATCTTCAGGATAGATGCATTCTATAACTGAAGTTGTTATTAAGATCTTCAAAATGTGTAGAGATGTCTATATCGCGAGGAAGAATTGCTTGTCGATATCTCCACTTCTCTACATATGTAAATGGCTTGTCGATATCTCCACTTCTCTATATATGTTTTGACTTTTCAATATCACCACTTCTCTATATGCCAAACTGACTTGTCGATATCTTCATATCTCCATAGGCCAAATTGACTTCTTTACAAATAAAGTGACTTCTCTACAAATAAAGTGACTTCTCTATAGGCCAAATGAACTTCTCGATATGACTTCTTGATATTTTATTAGGTATGAAGTGCAATACAGAGGGGGTGAATATATTTTCTTGTTTTGTTGATGAATTGTCAACGTTTTTGGAAACAGAAAGATGTATTTGTAGTGATAAAAGACTATATGTAAACACACAAGTAATCTATCAAAAACTCACTTGATTTGTATTAAATCAAACTTGTTTTGCTACAAATCTTTATTCTTGAAAATAAGAACTCAGCTACTTCTCTTATGAGAATTATAAGATTTTCTAGATCTGTTTGTTACTTCTGAACAAAGGACTCGTGACATATTTTATAGATCAACATGCACGATTTACAAAATTTGCACTAAAATAGACTAACACATTTTCTAAAGCTCCTTTGTCTATATCTATTTCTAGTGCAGCATATCTATGCAGAATTTACTAGGTCTGTGACCCTCCTTTGTGCAGTTCATCTTGGCCCTTGATCTTGTATTCTTCAAGCTGCATTTGTAGGCTTTCCAATTCAGTGATATAATTGTTTGTTGACTGATAAATCTTGGATCTTCAAGTTGTCTGTATTCTGAATTTTAAAGTTATTTGTTGAGATCTCTTTTATTACGTAGAGATGTTACATATCGATAAGTAAAATGAATTATCAATATCTTCAGTTCTCTGCATACATTTTTGTTTTATCGAGGTCTCCAGTTCTCAATAAGTAGAATGACTTATCGATATCTCCAGTTCTCTATATAAGCTTTTGACTTTTCGATATCTCCAGTTCTTTACATGAGCTTTTGACTCGTCGATATCTTGTCGATATCTCCAGTTCTCTACATGAGCTTTTGACTTATCGGTATCTCCAGTTCTCTACATAAGCTTTTGACTTGTCGATATCTCCAGTTCTCTACATGAACTTTTTGGCTTGTCGATATCTCTAATTCCCTACATGTAGATTGACTTGTCGATATCTCTAGTTCTCTACATGTAGATTGGCTTGTCGATATCTCTTGGGACTTCTCTACAAGTCATTTTAGACTTCTCGACATACTTCTATATATTCCTTGATCTGTGGCTTGTCGATATTTGACTTAAAACATTTTTCTTAAAACAACATTATTCAACTCCAAGCTTCTACACTTCTCTCTGAGGCATGATCAGGATTGACCTTCTTCCAGAGTTTATTCCTTAACTTGATAGTTGTTCACAACAAAATCTTCCAGTTTAATCTACTTAGCATTTTTACAAACTCAACAAATACAATTACAAAATACAATGAGATTATCATACATCTTATCCTCAGAGTTGTCAAAGTGACTTAGTCTTGTTATCTATAGCCATGTCTTGCACAACAATTTCTCCTATTTTGTGAGAAGATTACTTGGCATAAATTCATGCCTGATAGTAAGACTAGCCCCTAGCTAAAATTAAATATAAAACTAAAAAATTTACTAAGTGCAAATTTTATAAATTCTTGCAGTTAAATATAGAGTTGAGTTTACATGATCATCTGAATTTCTTATAACCTGGTTGTTCTCTAATCAAATTTTTGAGTCTGACAAGACACTCAAGTTCTTCAATAATTTCAGTTCCAATTCGAGCTTCTACCAGTTTGAGCCATTCACTTAGGGAGTAACTGTCAAGATGTTGTATTTTGTACCTTGATCATTTATGAGTTTTGATATACAGAAATACACCATTTGGAGAAACTCTGCTCAACCTTTTAGCCTCTAGCTCATTAGACCTCTGCTCAAACATCTCAATTTCCTTGGCATATTTCATCTCATTTGCTTCCCTCTCAGCCTTTTCTCTACCAAGTCTTTCATTTCTCTCTCTCAACCTTTAAGCTAACTTAGCCTTTCTCATCTGGGTAAAAGCATCATTTGCATTCATCAAACTGATTACCCTTTCAAGATCTACAGTGGAGTAGTTCTAAATAAGTTAATTGTTTAGTAAATTGAAAGTTCTATCCTCAAAGTAAATTCTAAATTCTCCCAAAGATTCAACACAGACTTTGACTATTTCTATAGCTAGTTGTATGTGGTAGTCATCGTTTGTTATGTTTTCTGAGACAGGTAGAAAATCATCTTGATTAAAACAATTCTAAAGGGCAGCAACTTCAACTTTTATTAGCTTTGGTTTTCTCCAGTAGACTTGAAATGAGTTTTAGTTGGAGGTTTGAATGAAGGAGGTTTGAAGAGTTTCTTTATATAGGTTTGGTTTGTTATGATAGGAATTTTGAGTAGAGAGTTGGCTGTAGGTTTGTATATATACTTAGGCTTTGTGTTTGGATGTTTGAAATTTGTGTTTGGCTAGGTTTTTGGGTTGAGGTTGGCAAAGTTTTGGATACCCTTTTCATCTCTCTTATTTCCTCCATCATTTCCCTTCTTCTGACTATCCTCACTACCCTTAGCATCCTTATGACTCTCACTACCTTTTCTAGACTGACTTGGATTTGAGCCAAAAGATTTGTGTTCACTTTTCTTTCTCTCATCATCATCCAAGTCATTATATTTTTTATTTATCTGTGTTTTTGGTAGCATTGTGTCTACATTCTTCAAATATTTACCAAAAATCTTAATCATCTCCACATCCTCGTGAGTTTTTTTCATTTTAGTTTTCTACTCAGTCTCTGTAGTCATCATCAATTTCTTATTTCCCATGACACAGTGTTTTGGTAGTTGAAAGTATTTGCATCTTATGGTGTTGGGGCAAATGTAGGTGACTCCTTTGCTTGGTTGTAGGTAGGCTTCCTGGAAAGCTTCTATTTGACGATTCTTTAGTTTATGAAGTAAAAGAGTTTCCCCTGGACTCATCACCTTTACTTCATTGATGAAGATGTCCAGTTCTAAGGCTCTTCTTGATTGTAGAAATGAGAGAGAGAGGGGGAGAGACCTGCATGCACATATCAACACCTGAGTCATTTATGTTCACAATAACTCTCTTCTCTTTGAAGTTGTGTCTTGTAACCAACACCACTCTTAGGAAATTGACGTTATAGTTCACAGCCTTCTTGTAGGGGAAGTAATTTAAGTTGAGAGGGACTCTCAGGCCTTCAAGAAACTCAGCAAACTCCTTGTTAAGACAAAGCCTTCAGCTGCCATCTTGAGTCTTTCAATCCCAATATCATCTTCACTTTGGCTTGATTTTAGCTTGGGCTCCATCATCTCCCCCTTAGGGTTGGTAGCAGTCAAGGTGATATGTCGAGGGATCCGGGCCCTTACTATTTGTTGAGTTTTCTGTAGAGGGACCTTCAAAGCACCCATGATAGCTCCGAAAGACACATTTTTCTGCATTTGAAGATACTTCTGGGAGTCTATCTGAGACTTAGTATCTTGTTGTTGACTTTGAAACAAAGAGGTGAGCTGAAAGACTTGAGATGTGAGAGATTCATTTAAAGCTTTAAGTTCAGTTATTTGACTTTGAAATGCTTGAACTTGATTGGATGCAGGTGTGGAAGGACCAGGTGTAGATGTGGTAGAGATGGATGAACCAAATGTATCCTGCACCACTCCCTTGATTTCCTCCATTACCAAAGCTGAGGGCTCGTATCTTGCCTTATTTAGTTGATCCAATTTGACCTTGGTATCATTATTTTGAGAGATTTGACCCTGGATAACTGTATGATGAGCCATAAAGGACTCCATTAACTTCTTTACACTTGCTTCCATAGAATTAAGATCTAGCTTGGCTACCTTATCAGTAAATTTGCTGAATTTGTTCTTGATCTCCCTTTGACTGGGCAGAAGCTCATCTATTTTAGCATTCACCATGTGCTTGACTTGTTCTTGATGTCTGTACGGTGTCTTCTCTAAAGCCTTACCAATAAAGTTGAATGCCTTGAGTTGTGCTTTATGAATCTCTATGACAATATCATAGACCACTTGAGGTATAAGTTCTCTTGCATTACTACCAATAATTGTGAGATAGTCTTCCCTGAATATAGAAAGAACTTCCTCCATGTCAACTGTGAAAGATTTGGATACCCGAGCATCCACATTCCTATCTCTCTCAGCTTCATCTATGATCTTGTCTTGTTGTTTTTCAACTTCCTCCATGTAGCTTAGAAAGATTTCTTGATAGTCCTGGTTTGACATTCACATGTGAGTAATTGTTGAGCAATGTTGGCAAACCCTTCTATTTGATCTATAAGAATTTCATCTACAGTTTGGGGTTGAGCCTGTGTATCTTGAAGCCAACTAGTGAGAGGATGTGGTTGGTGGGTTGAGGTGGAAGGTTGGTCAGTGTTTGTGTCTATTTGGGTTGAGGTTGAGGTGGATGGAATGGTTTGAAGGGTGGTGCCTGTGACTAGAGTCAGAGTTGAACTCACAGTTGAAATTGTGTTTATGACAGTGTGTTGTTCACTTGGTAAGTGAACCTCCATTTGAACTGAAGAGGAGTTGACCATATTACTGTCATGTACCATGGCCTCAAACCCTTATTCTTCTTGCAAAGAATTGGCACTTGAATGTGCTATTATACTTGTCTACCTAATAGCTGGATCATTGGCAATGGAGATCCTAGCTTCAATTGTCAAGACAGTTTTAGCTAGGGTTTTCAGGGGAGTTATTTCTGCATGAGAAACCTCCAATTGAATTGGAGAGGATTAGTTCCCCTTCAAGAGTACTACCCTCAAACCTAGCAGTCTGTGAACACTGTTGTGCACATGAAGGTGTTGGGTTTCGAGCACATAAACGCAACAGAAACATTAATTAAAAATGTAAAAAATCAGAATTTTTGAAACCCACCGCAGGATCCATGCGAAAAACATATATTTAATTCGTAGATCAGATTGTTTACCTTAAGAAGCTTTACCAATTGGTTGACTAATGGAGATCCAAAGCTTGTTCAATCACCACGCATCTCGTTCTCGCGATCTATGCTCGATCGGTATCCACACGAATGTTTGAACTCAAGGATTAAATGTGTACTAGCATAAAACCCGTTTCTTCTTGCTCTTCCCATCTTCTCTCTTGGTGGCTAGGGTTTTATAAAAGTCTTGCACACCAAAAAATCAGCCACACAAGAGATATTATATAGAGAGTAGAAAAATGAATTATAACTCTTAACTAATTAGGAGTTATTATTAATTCGAAATTCCTATTTGTATTATAATTAAGTCTCACTTAATTATTTACCAAATAAATTTCATAATTAATATTAGTAAATTCGAATATCAATATTTATCTAATTAATTAAGTCATACTTAATTAATATTATAAATAATTCGAATTACTTTAATATAATTTAAATCCGATTTAAATTAAATAATCCTTCAAGAATTCTTAGTGTGTGACCCTATAGGTTATTATTACGTTGGCAACGAATTTTAATTCTAATTTAAAATCATAAACAATGAGCGGCATCTAGTAATACATCATTGCTACCTAAGTAATAATAATTGAATCGGTGATTGATTAAACCTTTTATGAATAATGTACAATGTAATATAATCCCTTAAACCAAATATTATAGATTAAATTAGAGGCATGTAATGTGTCATCCTCATCATAGTTTAATCCAAGTTTCCTTGATCAATGAGTAGACTATCATATCAAATCAATATTTGAGTGTGGCCACGCATTTCATAGTCTAGCTCACACAAGAGGCCAATAATATCACTCATAAAATAGGAGGGTTAAATCCCATCTAGATCATTCATATTTCTCATACAATTCATAATATACCCAATGTCCACTTTTATCTTTACCCGGTCAAGGATAACTTTTAATGAAATCAATGTATAATCACTCTGAAAATTACTGTGAGAATTACTTATGACACAACAGACATGTAGAATCTCACATTGGGTCTGTCCAACACCATGTACATATACATCTGCCTATGTTTTGACTTTAGTATCATTATACCTATGATCAATGAGATGTGATCATCAATCAACAAACACACCAATCTTAATGCATTATTATTGTCCCTTAATAACAATACTCGACTAGGGACCTTTAGGAATATTGATACTATTCTCATAATCTCATTTATAAGTCACGTACTTAGAGATATAGAATTGCATATCATATTCCAAGGACATTTATTAATCTAACATTTATATCACAGTAAATTAAGAATTAATAAATTATAAAGAGAATAATCGATAGAACATAAACTTTAATAATCCTAATGTCTTAAACTAAAACATCATAGTGTTGTCTCTAGGGCACAAACACTAACAATCTCCCACTTGTACTAGAGCCAATCACCCATGTATCTAATACTCATGGAATTAGTATTGTGGCGCTTCCAAACCCGGGTCAGAAGTTTGGGGTCCACAGACACACACACACACACCTTATTTATAACCTGCTTATAACAATAATAAAGGTAATAATAATATGCAGTAACCCTACTTACCAACTACCACATATCGCATCAGGTTAAAGTATGTATACAAGCCACACACACACACTTATATTACAAACGTCCAGATCCTAACTATTTAAACTTACAACTGAATATTAAACATTATTACAAACTTTACAAACTTAAACTATTCCAAAAGCTGTTAGCTAGCTTATTCAGATCAACCTGGAATCCTAGATCTCGCACTGGATTGGGGATCCTCGCTACCAACCAGTTCCTTCTTAACTGGAAAAGAGTATAAACAGAATTGCACAAATGAGCTAACTAGCTCAGCAAGTCACATTGACAATACTGAGAATAAGTAATGATCAAGTGAAATGAGTTAAGGTATCAAGTGAACAATGAATAATGATTTAGAATTGAATATTAGATTTTCATTTTAAAAAACAAGGTTATGCTGCTGATCTGTCACGCACTAACCCCGAGCAAGGCACACAACTCTGCTCTAATTACTAGATCCAAGGCACACATTGGCCTAACTTGACCACCAATCTGGTCTGACCACGAATCTGGTCCACAAATTTATAAAACAATCCAATTCTATCACAATAACAGAATAAACAATGTAAAGCAATAAACAGAATCATAAATAACATTGGATTTCCAATCATGAGATGGTTTCAATCTTCACAAGGAAACAATATGGCAATTACAAAGAATGGCTATCAGGTGGTGAAAGAATTGGATATGAAAATAATCAAAGTTTTAGAGTTACAAGGATTTGGTCTTTCAATGTATAAGGTACAATGGTTTGAGTATGTAAGAAATCCTGGTTCAGTGTTCAGTATTTAGTTTTTATGTATTTGTAGAGTAGTATCGTATATTTGTGGTTCGTATTTGGGTATTCAATAATTAATGGTTCAGAATAAGGTTTACGGCTCAAAGATCAATAACTGGAATTAAGGTTTAGGGTTCAGTGCTTCAAAGCACTTGCAATATAAAATAAAACTATCAACTATTCACAGTATATCTCGAGAAAGTTCAGAACACTTGCCTTGTATTAGCTTGCTACACTCTACTAGCTTTCAATCACAACCTCTTATTCCTCGACTACTTGATTCCCTTCCCTACTCCTTGCCTCTTCTGCTCACATAGCATAAGTACCTATCAATACTCAACTCAGATAATTTTACTCGATATAAACTTCTATCTACCCTTCGTTTTACCCAAATCCGATTTACGGATTGAAAGATACGATCAAAATAGTCATATAACGTACACATACGCATTTAACATGTTAATCAATGCACATATAACACATAACATGTTAGATATTTGATTGAAAATACTTTTTAAAGAAGGTTTGA
Source organism: Apium graveolens (assembly GCF_009905375.1). NCBI lineage: Eukaryota > Viridiplantae > Streptophyta > Magnoliopsida > Apiales > Apiaceae > Apium > Apium graveolens. Next base: position 153,976,228 of record NC_133657.1, on the reverse strand, counting down.
TGTTAAAAGAATTTTTCAGATACTTAATATGGATTTTTAAACATTTTTCAGAATTTAAATGGGCTGTTGAACCATTTTTGAAACAATAAACAGGGTTCGGTTGACCGATTCTGGCTTCAAAATAATTTTATAATAATTATCGAGTCTTGAAAACAATTTAGAATAATATTTTAAAGCTCCAAACTATTTTTCGGAATTTTTAAATCAAAAATAAATAATTAAATCTAATTAAATAATTAATTAAAATCAATTAATAATTAATTAAATCAATTAATCAATTAATTTTCAAATTAATTGACCAATTAACTAATTAATTATTAACTAAAATTAATTAAATAATTAATTCAGATTTATTTTTAAATTAAAAATATTTTTTGTAACTAAAATAATAATTTCTTAGAATTTTTAATAATTAAAAACGAATTTCTGTAATTAAAATAAATAGAAAAATATGATTTTTAAATATTTTAAAACAGGAATCCAATTTCTGCAAACTCTGGAAAGTTCAGGGACTGAACTTCATCGTCCACAAAAGTTCAGGGACTAAACTGTAATTTTGCAGTTTAGCCCGCCGGAAAATGACGGGTTCGCCGGAGAACTCGTCTCCGGCATCCTCACACCACCACCACCTCCAGATATCATCTACTACTCACCAGGAATATAACCCAACAATCAAATCATTTTTATAACCCCAGAAATGGCCGAAAAATGGCAGAGAAACTCGCCGGCTCCGGCGAGTTTTTTTTGCTTCGATTCGAGCAAACCAAGAATCGTCAGTTGTTGTAATATACATGAATCGATTGCAAATTCAACAAGGAACACGATACAATCAACAAAAACATCTAATAACCCCTAGAACAAAAAGCCCCAAATTTCAATTAAAAATATTCATACAGATTATAAATGCTAATTTTGAAATTCGAAAATTAAACCCAATTTTGAACATGTTATTGAACTCCAAATCAGTCATATAATATATCAAAATCATCAGGAAGAAAAGCTCTACAACATGCAATCATCAAATCATCCAAACAATCATCCAAACAAAAATTCATAATTCAAATCAAAATAATTCGAAAATAAATAAAAATATAGAAAATAAACCTTGATTTCTGCAGTTCTGAAATTTGTAGAATCTGAAAGAACACCTCAATCCCTTCGTTTTGGTTACTCGAGCTTCTCAAACAGAAATCACGAACACCTTGAAATTGTAGTTTGATTCTTGAAAGGTTATATGAATATAGGTATTTTCTCTGTAAAATTATATAGTTACTGGCTGCAAATGATTTTCTGTACAGAATAAAATACAGTAAGGGCTATTTATATTTACGGAATATTGGTACCCCGTTGGATCATTTCGGATATAAAATAATACGTTTATTTATGAAAACAGATCCAATACGGTACCGGTTTCGGGATAATTATCCAAATATGTACAATTTGTACTGCGGTCTTGGTCTCAGCGCATGGTTACACGTATTACGAGGTGATAATTATAATAGTTTAATAAAAAGATCCCGTTTATCGAAAATACGAGTTTTATTGATTTACCGAAATAAATTTTGTATCGAAAATATTGCACCGAGACCCGCACAAAACAAACCGTACGCCGGATCGAAAAAGTCAAAACATGGAAAATGCTCGGAATACTGCAATTAGGTTATGAAGGAGTTCCCGGAAGAGTTTCGGGTTATAAAAACGTAAAAACGGGTGAAGTCGGCTGGTTCCCGATTATATAAAATGATTTAAAAATAATTGGAAAAAGAAATTATTAAATCCATAAACTTTCTATAAAATCATAAATCAACATAAAAATAAGTAGAAAAATATGATAATTATCTATATTTTATTTTGGACATATAAAAATTAAAATAATCAATTTATATTATTTTTAATCACCCAAACACATATACCACTTAACAAATAATTTATAGAATACATACCGAACATGCATAATATTTATTTATTAACCAAAATAATTACTTGATATATCCCAAATATTACATCCTTCCCCCCTTAAAAGGATTCTGTTCTCAGAATCTCCTAAGAAAACAAATGAGGGTACTTTTCTCTCATATCACTCTCTAACTCCCAGGTTGACTCTTCAACCTTTGGATTTCTCCACAATACTCTTACTAACTTTACCACTTTATTTCTTAATACTTTCTCTCTTTCTTCTAGAATCTCTATCAGACTCTCTACATATGTCAAATCTGCTTGAAGTTCTATTGGCTCATACTCAATTACATGCATGGAGTCTGGATTATACTTCTTAAGCATCGATACGTGAAAAACATTGTAAATGTGCTCCATGTGCGGGGGTAACGCTGACTCATAAGCTACTTTTCCAACACGCTTTAGAATCCCAAAAGGTCTGACATATCTAGGGCTCAGTTTTCCTTTCTTCCCAAATCTTGTCAATCCCTTCCACGATGACACTTTCAGCAATACTAGATATCCTTCTTCGAATTCCATATTTTTCCTTGATTGGTCTGTACACTTTCTCTGACGGTCTTGTGCTGCTATTAATCTCTTCTGGATAACTTCAACAACTTCCTTTGTTTGTTGCACCAATTCAGGCCCAAGTATCTTGCGTTCTCCTACTTCATCCCAATATACCGGAGATCGACGTCTGCGTCCATAAAGAGCTTCATATGGTGGCATCCCAATACTAGCATAATAACTGTTGTTGAAAACAAATTCTACCAAGGGTAAATGCTCATCCCAACTTCCTTTGAAATCAATAGAACAAACGCGTAACATGTCTTCAATTGTCTGGATTGTTCGTTCACTTTGGCCGTCCATCTATGGATGGTAGGCCGTATTCATATTTAGTCTCATTCCCAAACATTCTTGAAAACTCTTCCAAAATCTCGAATTAAATCTCAGAACTCGATCGGATACGATAGACATAGGAACTCCATGACGAACTACGATCTCTTTCAGGTACATATGGACGAACTTGTCTAGTGAAAATCTTTCATTTATAGGCAGAAAATGAGTTGACTTGGTAAGTCTGTCCACTATAACCCAAATGGCATCGTGATTGGCTTTTGTCCTTGGTAATCCGACTATGAAATCCATGGCAATGTGCTCCCACTTCCATTGTGGAATCTCTAATGGCTGCAATAATCCACTTGGTCTCTGGTGCTCTGCCTTGACTCTCTGACATGTATAACATCTGCTAACCCATTCAGCAATCTCTCTCTTCATGTCGGGCCACCAATAATTTTCCTTTAAATCTCTGTACATTTTTGTACTCCCTGGATGGATTGAATACCTTGAATTATGAGCTTCCTGTAAAATTTCATTCTTCAATTCCGTTACTGGAGGAATCCAAATTCTAGAAGAAAACCTAAGAATACCTTGATCATCCTTTTGTGTGCACAACTCTTTACCTACCAAACGATTAATGTCGTGATCCATTATCTCCTCTTGACACTTCCTTATCTTTTCTAACAACTCTGGCTGGAAAGTCATACTATACACTTTTGCTTCATCAAGTTTGAAAACTCTGATCTTTAATTCCAATTTCTGAAATTCCTTGTATATCTCCTCGGGTACTGATAACACATTAAATTTCTCTTTTCGACTTAACGCGTCCGCCACAACATTTGCTTTGCCAGGATGGTAGTTAATCGTGCAATCGTAATCCTTAATCAACTCTAACCATCTTCTTTGTCTCATGTTAAGCTCTTTTTGTGTGAATATGTACTTCAAACTTTTGTGATCTGTATAAATCTCACATTTTTCTTTCAATATTGAAAATTCATATTCAATTACGTGTTTCATAAACACAAGAATCTCATGATAGTATTCATAATATTTATTGTTAAGGCAAGAAACGATTCCTATTCTAGATTTTCTAGAGCACGCCTTATATTGATTTAAGTTCACCTAAATCTATCATCGCATTGTAAACATAGACATATATCTCATATATAAAATTAAATAAACAAGTAAATGTAAAGTGCAATAAAGTAAATGTGTTTGGTTATGGCCCCATCCTATGAGAACTTTATCAAGCTCATGAGAAAGATCAAGGTCAATCTAATATGGTGATGGAAATAAATACAACTACTTATTACATAAGTCTTCTTCTTTGTTTAGACTTCTTGTATGCCTCGTCTTCTTCTTTGTATCACCTCCATTGGATAGCCTTCTTGAGTCTTCAATTACATTACATGATTGAAAGTAAAACTAATTTAATGAACTTACAAGAATAACTCGAGTTACATTCGAGATTTATGATTACAAATATTGACGACATGCAAGTCGTATTTAAAACCAAAACCATTACACTAAGGCCGAAAGGCCATAACCATCCACCATGCTCATATAACACATAAAAGCATGTTAAAACACATAATCTGATCTTAACATATCATATTATCAATGATCTAATCATAAAAAGAAAATATGACAAAAATCAGAAAAATCAGAATCAAATCAGAGAAACAAGAATCACTGTTTACGGGCAGTAAACGACGTCAAACGCCTTACAGACGAGTCGCTGATAGCTTCTGCTATCAGTTTTGTTTAGACGCTCGTTTACCTATGGAATAGGGTATTCATTTTCGTAAATCGGACACCAGACCCAGATTTCAGCAAATCTGCAGCAGCCAATTCAGAATCCATATCTAATATGATTCTCATAATTAGAGGAAACATAAATCATGTATATATCAGTATATATACATATTAAATAATCATCTTATGATTATACAACTCACATGAATATCATATATTCAAAACCATACATATATAAGCATATTATATCAACATCAAATCATGGCGAATCACGTACATGCTCATATATCGAAAACAGTTAAAGACATCAACGAATTAAAATTTTTCGCAAGTAGCTCTGATGCCATTGAAGGGTTTTTAGCACATAAATGCAGCGAAAACGTAAATTTAAATCTTAAAAAAAGACCGAAACCCTCTGCAGGATCCATGCAAAAAATAATATTTAATTCGTAGTTCAGTATATTTACCTTAAGAAGCTTTACGTTAATGGAAAGATGGAGGTCTTTAATGGCGATCCAAAAATGATGAACGGAGATCCTTAACAGCTGCTCCTCAAGTGTGAAGCACTCCACCGGTATCCACCAAGAAATCGATGTAATGAAGGAGGAGGAGATGGAGAGAATTAGGGTTTTGTAAATCTTTTTAGTTGAGGCAAAAATAGGGTCTATAATAGTATATTTATAGGCAAAATTTTTAGCTGAAAATTTTCCCATAAAATATTATTATTATTAACCCTTTATTATTCTCACTAATAATTAAAACACCTTTTAATTATTAATCCTTTTTCTAAACTCTTTAGAAATAATTCTCTCTCTTGATTTAATTTCCAAAAATTAAATTCTAAATTAATAATATTAAGAACCTTTTCTTAATTAATTTATATTCAATTAAAACTCATTTAATCAATTATTAAATTTGCCAATTAATTATTTATTTCATAAATAAATAATTATAAGCCATTATAATTAATTCCTCCACCATTAAATCATTCTCTTTTATGGTGTGACCCTGTATGTTCAATATTAAGCCGGTAGTAGAAATAAATAATAATAAAACTATTTTATCATTATTTATATAAATTCTCTAATTCATTAAATATAATTAATTAATTAATCATATTTATTCTACATCGTGAGGGATACTTCTCAGCATATCGCGACTATCCGGATAATACGAATTCACTGCTTAGAATACCAAGAACCTATTCAGTGAGTAGTTACCGTACAATCAATTCCTTCAACCCTGCAATGTCACGATTAAATACAAGGTATGGAACTTGTGTCAAGCCTATCTTATTTAATCACTTGCTTTCCCATTCACTATGCTTAGTTCTATTTAATGTAAATTAGAAACTCCTTTCTAATTTTATTCACTCTGGCCGGAGATTCCTGAACTAACATAAGTGGATCAGCATTGAACATTCTCTTCCTACACTGGAAGAGGTAGATCCTTTATTGATCATACACTATCTTCGTGTACAAATTCCTATACCCAGTAGAGCCCTTATAATTGTCCCTTGAGACTAAGAACTAAACCAAAGCATAGTTCAGTGTACACAAGATGACTATGATGACCTCAAGTCTAAGGATACTTGTACAACTATCACTATGTGAACAACTGCTGACACGTGAGTGAACTCCATCAGTTGTTCAGCTATGTGAGTCATGTTCAGTGAACTTATTCTATAATAAGCACCTACATACTAGTTATAGTGTCACCACACAAATGTCTATGAGAACAGACATCCTTCATAATGAAGCAAGCATAGTATGTACCGATCTTTGCGGATTATTAATTACCAGTTAGTAATCCTACGACCAGGAACTATTTAAGTTTAGAGTTATCATCTTTTAGGTCTCATTATTATGATCTCATCACAATCCATAAAAAACTTTACTCTAAACTGTGGTATATCTTATTTAAATATTTAAATAGATAGAGCCCGCAATAAAAACAAAACAAGTCTTTTATTAATATCAATGAAATCAAAACAGATTACATAAAAGTTATTCCTAAATCCTCATACATGATTGGACTTAGGACATATCTCTTTCAATCTCCCACTTGTACTAAAGCCAATCACTCTGGTATCTAATACCCATCTTATCTTTATGAAGATCAAAGTGACTCTGAGAAAGTGTTTTTGTGAGTGGGTCTGCTACGTTGTTATGTGTGTCAACTCTCTCGACGTTGACATCTCCTCTATTTTCAACTCAGATTCACCACCAAAAATAGAAAAATGTCCTGAGTCCTTCGCAAGTACTTAAGGACGTTTTTCACTGCTTTCCAGTGGTCTTCACTTGGATTGGACTGATATATGCTCATCACACTAATTGAATAAGCAACATCAGGCCTTGTACACAACATCGCGTACATGATAGATCCTATTGATGAAGTATAAGGAATCTTACTCATACGCTCTCTTTCCTCAGGTGTCTTAGGAGACATTTTTTCGGAAAGGGACACTCCATGGCTCATCGGTATGAGACCTCTTTTGGAGTTTTCCATGCTAAACCTTTTAAGCACTTTCTGGATGTATGTACCCTGGGTAAGACCTATCATTCTTCTAGATCTATCTCTGTAGATCTTCATACCGAGAATGTAGGATGCTTCTCCCAAGTCCTTCATGGTGAAGTTCTTTGATAGCCATACTTTGACTGATTGTAGCATCGGTATATCATATCCTATAAGAAGTATGTCATCCACATACAATACAAGAAATGTTACCGCGCTCCCACTAACCTTTTTGTAGACACATGGTTCATCTATGTTTTTGATAAAACCAAACTCTTTGATTGTCTCATCAAAACGGATGTTTCATCTACAAGAAGCTTGCCTTAAACCATATATGGTTCGCAGCAGCTTACACACTAGGTGTTCATTTCTCTTGGAAAAAAAACCCTCTGGATGTGTCATATACACTTCCTCCTCAAGTTCCCCATTGAGGAAGGCCGTTTTCACGTCCATTTGCCAGATCTCATAGTCATAGTAAGCAGCAATCGTAAGCAAAATCCGAATTGATTTTAACAGGGCTACAGGCGAAAAAGTTGCATCAAAGTCAATCCCTTGCCTTTGTTTGAATCCTTTTGCCATGAGCCTGGCCTTATAGGTCTCCACCTGGCCATCTGCTCCAATCTTTCTTTTGTATACCCAATTGCACCCAATAGGCTTAACACCTTCAGGCGCCTCAACCAGAGTCCATACTTGGTTGGTATACATAGATTCCATTTCGGATTTCATGGCACTATGCCATTTCTCTGAGTCAACACTACTCATAGCCTCATTATAGGTCACAGGGTCGTCATCATCAATGATTGACAACTCATTTTCATTCTCAATGACAAGGCCATAATACCTCTCAGGTTGGCAAGACACTCTCCCTGTCCTACGAAGGGGCTGTTCCACAGAAGGTTGTTCAGTCTGAACAGGTGTTTCCACTTGATCCGTAGTAGTTTGTGCTTCTTGAACTTCATCAAGTTCAATTTTGCTCCCACTGTTTCCTTCAAGGATAAACTCCTTTTCCAAGAAGGTAGCATGTCTGGAGACAAACACCCGATGATCGGTGTAAAAGTAATACCCCAAAGTCTCTTTAGGATATCCCACAAAATTACATTTTACGGATCGAGATTCCAGCTTATCTGGGTCAACTTTCTTGACATAAGCTGGACATCCCCAAATCTTAACGTGTTTAAGACTCAGTTTCCTTTCTTTCCATATCTCATATGGTGTTTGAGGAACAGATTTAGAAGGCACCTTATTCAGTAAATATGCTGAGGTTTCCAATGCATAACCCCATAGGAATACTGGAAGATTCGCATAGCTCATCATGGACCGAACCATGTGTAACAAAGTTCGATTTCTCCTTTCAGATACCCCATTTAACTGTGGAGTATATGGAGGAGTCCACTGGGAGACTATATCATTTTCTTTGAGATAATCTAGAAACTCTCCATTCAAGTATTCACCACCTCGATCTGATCGAAGAGTTATAATACTGTGTTTGGTTTGTTTCTCCACTTCATGTTTATATTCTTTGAACTTTTCAAAGGCTTTAGACTTGTGTTTCATCAAATACATATATCCGAATCTAGATCTATCATCTATGAAAGTAATGAAGTACAAAAATCCACCCATGGCTTGCGTAAACATTGGTCCACATACATCTGTATGTACCAATCATAGCAAATCTGCAGCCCTCTCTCCATGTCCACTAAATGGAGATTTGGTCATTTTACCCAATAGATAAGACTCACATATAGGATATAATTCAAAATCAAAGGGGTCAAGTAACCCATCCTTATGCAATGTCTGCAGTCTATTTTCACTAATATGACCTAGCCTACAATGCCATAAATAGGTCAGATTTTCATCATCTCGTTTTCTTTTATTAGTTTGTTCAATCTGAAGTAAATCATGCTCTACGTCACATACATACAGACCATTATTTAAAATGCCATGTCCAAAAAGAACATTATCTCTAAGGATAGAACATTCATTATTCTTACTAATAAATGAAAAACCATCCACATCCAACATAGGAATAGAAACAATATTCCTCACAATAGAGGGAACGTAATAACAATTATTCAAAATAATAGTCTTGCCCGTAGGCATATGTAAACTAAATGATCCTACAGATATGGCCGCAACCCTTGCTCCATTGCCCATACGTAGAATCACCTCATCTTTTTCAAGAGTCCTACTTCCCTTTAGTCCTTGCAACGAATTGCAAATATGAGAACCACAGGCGGTATCTAATACCCAAGTAGAAATTTGACCTAGTGACATATTAACTTCGATCATGAACATGCCTGAATCAGAAGCGGTAGTCTCACTACCCTTCTTCTTCAATTCTGCAAGGTAAACCTTGCAGTTCCTCTTCCAGTGCCCCAACTTGTTACAGTGAAAACAAACAACTAAATTAGGACCAGTCAACTTGTGAGCATCTAGTATGCTCTGGAGTGATAGTGCAGAAGAACATGACGAATATAGTAAATATGTAAATGATAAACACATAACAACACTTAGCAAATATTCAATTTCATTTCAAAACACTATATGAATCGGGTCTTTATTCATAAGTGTCTCCCACTAGTTTATCTAATTTTTTCAACCCCCTAAGTGAAAATTAAGCATTCATAATGCTAGTGGGAATAGGGATCCTACATTCCATCACAGAACCTCGGCTGTGGTACGAAACATCATGTGATATTTAATAGGCAGACAACTCTTGTCAATTACATCTTATGTTATTCCCTAATATAAGTTTAGCCTCTTGAATAATTGAGTCACGGATGTGGCACGACAAACTCAATATTCTAAGTCAAGTCTAACCCAACATTTCGTACAATTGAATCAGTCTCCAACGGCCCACGGCTGTAGCACGTACCGACCTTTAGATTCTAATTCAGTGTACACATCTCTATGTAATAGACAAGTATTTCTTATTTCGAAATCAAAGCCCTCGGCTGTAGCAGGAAACGACAATGATTTAAAAATAAGAACCACTTTCTACCATGTTGGAAGGCTATGACCGACACAAGCCCATTGTGTCATTGGCCAATTACTACTTGATATTATTTAATTTTAGAGGGATTATATTACGTTACAATCATAATAATATTATAAAGAGATTCTTCCTTTTAAATTAAATATTTCAAATCAATAATCGATAATCAGATGATTCCCAGATCGGGTGGAACATTGTCAAGAGGCGTCACTTAATAACCCTTTCTTACAGATAGAAATCTGTTGTTGACAGAATCATCCTTTCTCTCAATATTGAAAATTCATGTTCAATTACGTGTTTCATAAACACAAGAATCTCATGATAGTATTCATACTATTTATTGTTAAGGCAAGAAACGATTCCTATTCTAGATTTTCTAGAGCACGCTTTATATTGATTTAAGTTCACCTAAATCTATCATCGCATGGTAAATATAGGCATATATCTCATATATAAAATTAAATAAACAAGTAAATATAAAGTGCAATAAAGTAAATGTGTTTGGTTATGGCCCCATCCTATGTGATCTTTATCAAGCTCATGATAAAGATCAAGGTCAATCTAATATGGTGATGGAAATAAATACAACTACTTATTACATAAGTCTTCTTCTTTGTTTAGACTTCTTGTATGCCTCGTCTTCTTCTTTGTATCACCTCCATTGGATAGCCTTATTGAGTCTTCAATTACATTACATGATTGAAAGTAAAACTAATCTAATGAACTTACAAGAATAACTCGAGTTACATTCGAGATTTATGATTACAAAGATTGACGACATGCAAGTCGTATTTAAAACCAAAACCAAAACCAAAACCATTACACTAAGGTCGAAAGGCCATAACCATCCACCATGCTCATATAACACATAAAAGCATGTTAAAACACATAATCTGATGTTAACATATCATATTATCCATGATATAATCATAAAAAGAAAATATGACAAAAATCAGAAAAATCAGAATCAAATCAGAAAAACAAGAATCACTGTTTACGGGTAGTAAACGACGTCAAACACCTTACAGACGAGTCGTTGATAGCTATATCTATCAGTTTCTTTCAGACGCTCGTTTACCTATGGAATAGGGTATTCGTTTGCGTAAATCGGACACCAGACCCAGATTTCAGCAAATCTTCAGCAGCCAATTCAGCATCCATATCTCATATGATTCTCATAATTAGAACAAACATAAATCATGTATATATCATATATATACAGATTACATAATCATCTTATGATTATACAATTCATATAAATATCATATATTCAAAACCATACATATATAGACATATTATATCAACATCAAATCATGGCGAATCACGTACATGCTCATATATCGAAAACAGTTAAACACATCAACGAATTAAAAACTTCTCGCAAGTAGCTCTGATGCCATTGAAGGGTTTTTAGCACATAAACGCAGCGAAAACGTAAATTTAAATCTTAAAAAAAGACCGAAACCCTCCGCAGGATCCATGCGAAAAATAATATTTAATTCGTAGTTCAGTATGTTTACCTTAAGAAGCTTTACGTTAATGAAAAGATGGAGGTCTTTAATGGCGATCCAAAAATGATGAACGGAGATCCTTAGCAGCTGCTCCTCAAGTGTGAAGCACTCCACCGGTATCCACCAAGAAAACGATGTAATGAAGGAGGAGGAGATGGAGAGAATTAGGTTTTGTAAATCTTTTTGGTTGAGGCAAAAATAGGGTCTATAATAGTATATTTATAGGCAAAATTTTCAGCTAAAAATTTTCCCATAAAATATTATTATTATTAACCCTTTATTATTCTCACTAATAATTAAAACACCTTTTAATTATTAATCCTTTTCTAAACTCTTTAGAAATAATTCTCTCTCATGATTTAATTTCCAAAAATTAAAATTTTAATTAATAATATTAAGAACCTTTTCTTAATTAATTTATAATCAATTAAATCTCATTTAATCAATTATTAAATTTGCCAATTAATTATTTATTTCATAAATACATAATTATCATCCATTATTAATTAATTTCTCCACCATTAAATCATTCTCTTTTATGGTGTGACCCTGTAGGTTCAATATTAAGCCGGTAGTAGAAATAAATAATAATAAAACTATTTTATCATTATTTATATAAATTCTCTAATTCATTAAATATGATTAATTAGTTAATCATATTTATTCTACATCGTGAGGGATACTTCTCAGCATATCGCGACTATCCGGATAATACGAATTCACTGCTTAGAATACCAAGAACCTATTCAGTGAGTAGTTACCGTACAATCAATTCCTTCTACCCTGCAATGTCACGATTAAATACAAGGCATGGAACTTGTATTAAACTTATCTTATTTAATCACTTGCTTTCCCATTCACTATGCTTAGTTCTATTTAATGTAAATTAGAAACTCCTTTCTAATTTCATTCACTTTGGCCAGAGATTCCTGAACTAACATAAGTGGATCAGCATTGAACATTCTCTTCCTACACTGGAAGGGGTAGATCCTTTATTGATCATACACTATCTTCGTGTACAAATTACTATACCCAGTAGAGCCCTTATAATTGTCCCTTGAGACTAAGAACTAAACCAAAGCATAGTTCAGTGTACACAAGATGACTATGATGACCTCAAGTCTAAGGATACTTGTACAACTATCACTATGTGAACAACTGCTGACACGTGAGTGAACTCCATCAGTTGTTCAGCTGTGTGAGTCATGTTCAGTGAACTTATTCTATAATAAGCACCTACATACTAGTTGTAACGCCCCCAAATCTGGGGTCAGAGGATTTGGTCGTCATCATAAAACTGCAATCCAAATTAACCTGTTTAATTAATAAACAAATGCTAACGGAAGATATTTATCATTTATGACCCTAAACTACTCCAAGATCTTTTAAGGTTACAGTTCTAGAAACAAGAATTACAAATTCCATCAATAAATTTTTCACTTTCTTTTAAAACTCTTTTCAATAAATTCCAAACTCAAAGCTAAACCCCCGAGTATAACTTCGAAAAGAAGTATACTAGGCCCAAAAATAACACAATTATAATATAATATAAACAACTTTATACAATAAAACTTACACTAGTTCGTAAACCCTGGACCAACCAACTTCCAAAAGCTTCTTCTTTGCTTCCTAGAATTACGCAGCTTAACAGCGCAAGCTAATCCTCACTGGAGGTTAAATTTGAAAACAGGCAAATATGAGCGAAAGAAATGCTCAGCAATATCAATATAGCGAATATAGGGTCGTTTTGATTTAAAACCGATATCTGAATTAGAGCAGGACATTTAAAATCATAATTGCTGAATCATAAAATTTTAGTTGAGAAACCCCAAAATTGATTCATTAATTGTATTCAAAACCATTTTGATATTTTTGAGCGAAATGCTTCAGCAATCCTTTGAAACTTGACGAGAATAAAACTCGTAAAATAGTGTTTACGGAAATATCGTAAACAACAATAACATGAAACAATGATTATGGATTGAATCATAAACTTTACTCAAAAACAAACGCTTCAAATTAATACTTATTTTGCTGTCATATCAAATTAGATATTAATACGAACTTGGATGCTCACAACACCCATACTGAGGTCAACATCAATCATCTATACTAATACCACCTTTGATATTTATCAACAACGTAAGTATCAACATAAATCAGAATCTGAATCAAAACTGCATTTTCCTTCACCAAAACAGAAACAGTTGATGAATCATTTATTCTATGATTATCAAACCAATAAAGAAATTTAGATATCAATTTAGATTAGAACCAATAACATCTCATATTGTTCCCGATGATCAGTCGCGAAACAACACCGGTATCCCGCAGTCATACCGTAAATATAGGTACTACCCGTATCCCGAAGGCATACGGTACCTATAGGGCGCTAGAAAAGGCATAACTAGCCTTGAAAGATATTACAGCTGGACCGATATCTCGATCACCTACGCTGTAACCAGTAACCAGTAACCATTCCAATCTTAAAAACCTTTTTATTGATAAAGGAGCCGAATCAATCGATAAATAATTTTATTCCCCCATTCACTTGGGCAGGAAGACTCGCAACCAAATCATCTTTCTCAAAATCCAAAACATTTACAAATCCAGTAATTTGATAAGTAAAACATTTACTATTCTGAACATAGAATAGCAGAGGGTACTTGCATAAACAAAATCATTTAATTCAGCGATATGTAAAACATTTATCTATCTTCAACTGAATAGAGAAAGCAATACTTGCATGATAAGATTTAAAATAAATATCACTTGAACGATAAGTGATAATAGGGATACTTGCCTTTGGGTTTTTAGCAGTTAGTCACACTCATAGAAAAGCAATCCCTCATTCTAACATCTTATGGCATCACCCTCTTTTATTTCAACAATTTACTGATACGCCGCTCCTACGATTGCTAGAAGCCAGATATCCAATACCATTCCATTTCATTCTTTCCAATGTCCACACATTATATAATTAAAAGATACAACTTTAATTGTCTAAACGATAATTACTCGACGAACTGCGTGTCAAAACCATATCGTCTACCCATACGCTAGCCCACACATAATTACCACAGTCAACACAAGAATCTTGACCCACGTATGCACGTAATTCATATAGCACGTAAACACATAATCCACGTATCATATAATTCATATAACACATGACATGGTTCGTCAAAAGGTTAGACTAGGTACGTTTAAAACTGAAATCAGGTCAAAAATATGATTTTTCAGTCACTACGCGACTCAGAATCGATTTACAAAACAAGCGACCTTTTGAAACAAAAGGTTTTGGGTCTCGAAAGTATTTTTATTGAAAGCGGAATATATTTCTGAGTCTATACGCGTTTGTTTCGTATTAAACGGACGAACGGTTTATTTATTAAGAATAAAATCAGAATAAATAGGAATAAATCAATTAATAATAATATTAATTAATTTTTAAATACCAACATATAATTTTTAAAAGTTTAACAGTGATTTTTAGGAATTATTTGAATTAATTATAAATAATTGTATTTTATTTAACTATTTATAAATAAAATTAATTGATTAAATGAATTAACCAATTAATTAAATCTATAAATAATTAATTAAAAAAAATTATAAATAATTAAAACAAATATGGATTTTTGAAAATAATAAAAGAATTAATCTTTGGAATATAAAATAATTTAGTTAATTATTAAAATAATTAAGCAAACTAATTTATGGAATTAAAATGATTTTAAGAAATTCAAAATTGAATTTTTTAGTTAAATTTTAAAAACAAAATCTGCAATAACAGATTTTAGAAATTGAAATAGGGGTAAGGGGGATTAAACTTGGGTTCAGGGAAAAAGGTTAACGGGTCGGACTCCGGGTTAACCGGGTCGCCAAGAACGACCCTGACCCGCCGGATAATTCTGCAGATTCCAGCGAGAGGAATTCCCGGCGAAGCCCCGATGTCAGACAACAAGCACTGCTGTGATCGTTTCTTTTGTCACAATCGCACAAATACGACTCAGCATCAACAAACCCTGTAACAACAACGATATACGGGGATTATAGCCTCGATTCCAGCGTCTTCATTATCAAAACCGGCGAGTTTCGAGCGGTTTCCGGTGAAACAGCAAAAACATGAAATACTCAATCAATATTTGTAAATTACATATCAAAATGAAGCTCAGTTTATGCACAAACTAATCCCATCATCCTTATAATCATACAACTATCATATAAACAAAAAAATTGAAATTAAACATTCGATAAAACTCTTTGCTCGACCATGTCAAAATCGTTATGAAACGATCACAAAACTTACATAAAACCATTCCAAATAAGCTGATAAAGCTAATTATAACAATCAAAACGATGAACAAACATCAAATATGTAACTCCCA
Source organism: Apium graveolens (assembly GCF_009905375.1). NCBI lineage: Eukaryota > Viridiplantae > Streptophyta > Magnoliopsida > Apiales > Apiaceae > Apium > Apium graveolens. The sequence continues at coordinate 153,960,287 of NC_133657.1, read as the reverse complement.
AATTCGAGGGTTATGAACAAAATCGAAGATTTTGAATCGAATAACCTTTGATGAAACAGAAGGTAGAGTATGATAGTACAAGTCTCAGGCTTCGATTTGGATATATGAGCTTTGAAAACGAAGATCAAAATCACCTAAAACAGCTAGTTTGATTTTCACAGTCGATCAAGAACAAGAACAAGAAGATAAGCTTCTTTTGATATTATCTGATTAACTTTGTATTTTTCTAAAAATAAAAATAATAATTTCAGGCTATATATATTTAACGAAAATAATACCCGATAAATCAACAATCGATGTTTTGATCTCATAATTTAAAACGGATATCCCGAAAACAATAATTTACGGGGAAAATTTTTAAAAGCGATCAAATATAAAATTTATATCAAAATTCCCCAAAAATTGCAAATAATGCAAAAATGCAGAAATACCGGGTATTTGAAATACGCATAATTTTATAAAAATAAAAACATAAATTTTGTGGGCTTTGACATCCCGTTGGGGTCCCAGTCCGTTGATTTTTGAAAAACAGAAACGATTCCATATTAACAGAAAACCCCGAAAACACATAAAATACGCTCAAACGCACATAACAAGGGATAAAACGAGTACCTCGATAAAAATGCTAATAAACACGCGTATAGATTGCAGATCGATTCATATAAATAAATCTTAAACACGTAACAAGTATCTCATTGTATCATATCAGATCCGAAAATTATTACTTAGCCGCTAAGTAATTAAAAAATGATACAATTTGATATCATATTTGGATAATTATCAAAACCGAACTTCTTATAAAACACCCTATGAGAAAATAATGTAAAAATATCCTGTCTCTCGAGAATACAGGTTTTATTGATCTACCGAAATGATTATCGTATCGAAAATTTTGCGTCGGGATGCACACGGGTCAAACCGTAATCCGGATTGAAAAAGTTAAAACACGGAAAATGTCCGGAATTACCAGATTAGGTTAGGAAGGAGTTTTCCGAAGAGTTTTGGGTTATAAAAATGCATAAACGATTGAAGTTGGACGATTCCCAGCTTTATAAAATAATTTTATAATTACTCAGAAAATAATTATTAAATCTATAAATCCTTATAAAATCATATAACACTCCAAAAATTACCAGAAAAATACCATAAATATCTATACTTTATTCTGGACATATAAAAATTAAAATACTTACACTTTATCACATATAAACACCAAATATAAATATCAATCATCAGATAATTCACCAAAATTCCCATAATAATCACATAATAATTAGTTATTGATAAAAGTAATTGCACAGTATTTCCCGGATATTTCAAAATAATTTCAATTTACCGATATCAATAAGATCGACTTTCAAATAACTTTTAAAAATAATACATTTAAAGAAATATTTTCAGAAATTAATAAGGATCGATATAACACTTAACAATTAACAAATTACCATATAATAACACCAACTCGTCAAACAAGAATAAAATATCCACCATTGTATTCCTTATAAATCATAAAAGCATACATATATATATTCAAATAATAATTATAATAATTCTAAAAATACGGAATATTACAATCTACCCCCTTATAAGGATTCCGCCCTCGGAATCAGCTGAAGAAAGCGCTAAGGGTCTTATTACCAACTTTCCAATCTTGCATATGTAACTTCTCTCAAAATTTCCAATAATACTGCAATTCCTTATACCACACAGTTATCACCTGAGCTTCACTCCGCACTATTGTTCCTTCCACATACCTTTTGACCAATCCTCAATTGAATCACTTCTTCTGATAGAGAGGAAGACGAATCGAGAGAAAGATAAAAAGAAAAAGAAAGAGAGGTATAGATAAATAGAAAGAGAAATAAAGAAACAGATTGACTTCGTTATACGCCACTGATATTTTAATCGCATTGCAGTCTACTGTCACTATTGGTAATCCCGTCACATAGCCTTACTTGACTTGACCAAGATAACTCAACCCAACTTAATTGTCATACCTTTGAATGTTTCAGATAATAAAATCTTGGAATTCCAAAAAGAAATGAATCCCATATCATAACAGGACCAAAATCTGAATTTGAGAAAAAGTATTATTGAAACAAAAGAATAACTGAGAGATCAATATGATCAAACGAACTTGGTGTTGCGTGCCAAAATCAAGACACTACTAAAGGTTGTTAACCTTCATGTATTCACAATACCCACAAGTGATGGCGTCCCATCCAACTCCTATCACATAGATAGGTATACCTTGTGTCCCCTATAGTTAGGGTTGTTCATCTCAGTCAGAATAAAAGAATATCAAAGGAATTCAAAATTAAATGAATAAAACTAAAAAGATTCCAAAGCTGATATTTCTAAAGGAAATGAAATCCAGAGAACAAAATTCTGGCATAAAATGAATAAATGGGTGTTAGGGAATATATCCTCTAACCGATACCCCTTTTTGAGAGATGTCAAAAGAAGTTATAGAAAGAGAAGGTATTTCCAAGGTCTTAATACTTATCTTCTATTTGAACTCCTCTGTTGACTCGCCATCTGATTCTAGACACTTCTTCATGTTCCACGAATATCGATAATCTTCATCGTCGTCGAACCGTAGTAGCCTTGGAAGATTCCATAATAGATATTCACAGCTGACAGGAGTTCTGTCCAGCTCAACACAACCATCTCAAACGAATGCACCTATTTTATCTTATTCGTTGGTATTATATCCAATAGTCCAACAAGAACTCGATATGAGCTCAAACGTACTCACATAGCTATACACACTCCTACACACTCTCGTTTCTAGTTTACTATAACCTCAGCTATGATACCAACCTGTAACGCCCCCAAATCCGGGGTCAGAGGATTTGGTCGTCATCATAAAACTGCAATCCAAATTAACCTGTTTAATTAGTAAACAAATGCCAGCGGAAGATATTTATCATTTATGACCCTAAACTACCCCAAGATCTTTTAAGGTTACAGTTCTAGAAACAAGAATTCCAAATTCCATCAATAAATTTTTCACTTTCTTTTAAAACTCGTTTCAATAAATTCCAAACTCAAAGCTAAACCCCCTAGTATTAACTTCGAAAAGAAGTATACTAGGCCAAAAAATAACACAATTATAATATAATATAAATAACTTTATACAATAAAACTTACACTAGTTCGCAAACCCTGGACCAACCAACTTCCAAAAGCTTCTTCTTTGCTTCCTTGAATTACGCAGCTAAACAGCGCAAACTAATCCTCACTGGAGGTTAAATTTGAAAACAGGCAAGTATGAGCGAAAGAAATGCTCAGCAAGATCAATATAGCGAATATAGGGTCATTTTGATTTAAAACCGGTATCTGCATTAGAGCAGGACATTTAAAATCATAATTGCTGAATCATAAAATTTTAGTTGAGAAACCCCAAAATTGATTCATTAATTGTATTCAAAACCATTTTGATATTTTTGAGCGAAATACTTCAGCAATCCTTTGAAACTTGACGAGAATAAAACTCGTAAAACAGTGTTTACGGAAATATCGTAAACAATAATAACATGAAACAATGATTATGGATTGAATCATAAACTTTACTCAAAACCAAACTCTTCAAATTAAAACTTATTTTGCTGTCATATCAAATTAGATATTAATACGAACTTGGATGCTCACAACACCCATACTGAAGTAAACATCAATCATCTATACTAATACCACCTTTGATATTTAACAACAACATAAGTATCAGCATAAATCAGAATCTGAATCAAAACTGCATTTTCCTTTATTCCAAAACAGAAATAGTTGATGAATCATTTATTCTATGATTATCAAACCAATAAAGAAATTTAGATATCAATTTAGATTGGAACCAATAACATTTCATGTTGTTCCCGATGATCAGTCGCGAAACAACACCGGTATCCCGCAGCCATACCGTAAATATAGGTACTACCCGTATCCCGAAGGCATACGGTACCTATAGGGCGCCAGAAAAGGCATAACTAGCCTTGAAAGATATTACAGCTGGACCGATATCTCGATCACCTACGTTGTAACCAGTAACCAATAACCATTCCAATCTTAAAAATCTTTTTATTGATAAAGGGGCCGAATCAATCGGCATCCTAAATAATTTTATTCCCCCATTCACTTGGGCAGGAAGACTCGCAACCAAATCATCTTTCTCAAAATCCAAAACATTTATAAATCCAGTAATTTGATAAGTAAAACATTTACTATTCTGAACATAGAATAGCAGAGGGTACTTGCATAAATAAAATCATTTAATTCAGCGATATGTAAAACATTTATCTATCTTCAACTGAATAGAGAAAGCAATACTTGCATGATAAGATTTAAAATAAATATCACTTGAACGATAAGTGATGATAGGGATACTTGCCTTTGGGTTTTTAGCAGTTAGTCACACTCATAGAAAAGCAATCCCTCATTCTGACATCTTATGACATCACCCTCTTTTATTTCAACAATTTACTGATACGTCGCTCCTGCGATTGCCAGAAGCCAGATATCCAATACCATTCCATTTCATTCTTTCCAATGTCCGGTCCCGATCAATTCGAGCGATCCGTATCTATAATTAAAAGATATAACTTTAATCATCCAAACGATAATTACTCGACGAACTGCATGTCAAAATTATATCGTCTACCCATACGCTAGCCCACACATAATTACCATAGTCAACACAAGAATCTTGACCCACGTATGCACGTAATTCACATGGCACATAAGCACATAATCCACGTATCACAGAATTCATATAACACATGACTTGGTTCGTCAAAAGGTTCGACTAGGTACGTTTAAAACTGAAATCAGGTCAAAAATATGATTTTTCAGTCACTACGCGACTCAGAATCGATTTACAAAACAAGCGACCTTTCGAAAAAAAGGTTTTGGGTCTCGAAAGTATTTTTATTGAAAGCGGAATATGTTTCTGAGTCTATACGCGTTTGTTTCGTATTAAACGGACGAACGGTTTATTTATTAGGAATTAAATCAGAATAAATAGGAATAAATCAATTAATAATAATATTAATTGATTTTTAAATACCAACATATAATTTTTAAAAGTTTAATTGTGATTTGTAGGAATTATTTGAATTAATTATAAATAATTGTATTTTATTTAACTATTTATAAATAAAATTAATTGATTAAATAAATTAACCAATTAATTAAATCTATAAATAGTTAATTAAAAAAATTATAAATAATTAAAACAAATATGGATTTTTGAAAATAATAAAAGAATTAATCTTTGAAATATAAAATAATTTAGTTAATTATTAAAATAATTAAGCAAACTAATTTATGGAATTAAAATGATTTTAAGAAATTTAAAATTGAATTTTTTAGTTAAAGTTTAAAAACAAAATCTGCAATAACAGATTTTGGAAATTGAAATAGGGGTAAAGGGGATTAAACTCGGGTTCAGGGAAAAGGGTTAACGGGTCGGACTCCGGGTTCACCAAGAACGACCCTGACCCGCCGGATAATTCTGCAGATTCCAGCGAGGGGAATTCCCGGCGAAGCCCCGATGTCAGACAACAAGCACTGTTGTGATCGTTTCTTTTGTCACAATCGCACAAATACGACTCAGCATCAACAAGCCCAGTAACAACAACGATGTACGGGGATTATAGCCTCGATTCTGGCGTCTTCACTATCAAAACCGGCGAGTTTCGAGCGGTATCCGGTGAAACAGCAAAAACACGAAATACTCAATCAATATTTGTAAATTACATATCAAAATGAAGCTCAGTTTATGCACAAACTAATCCCATCATCCTTATAATCAGACAACTATCATATAAACAAAAAAATTGAAATTAAACATTCGATAAAACTCTTTGCTCGACCATGTCAAAATCGTAATGAAACGATCACAAAACTTACATAAAACCATTCCAAATAAGCTGATAAAGCTAATTATAACAATCAAAACGATGAACAAACATCAAATATGTAACCCCCAAATTCGAGGGTTATGAACAAAATCGAAGATTTTGAATCGAATAACCTTTGATGAAACAGATGGTAGAGTATGATAGTACAAGTCTCAGGCTTCGATTTGGGTATTTGAGCTTTGAAAACGAAGATCAAAATCACCTAAAACAGCTGGTTTGATTTTCACAGTCGATCAAGAACAAGAACAAGAAGATAAGCTTCTTTTGATATTATCTGATTAACTTTGTATTTTTCTAAAAATAAAAATAATAATTTCAGGCTTTATATATTTAACGAAAATAATACCCGATAAATCAACAATCGATGTTTTGATCTCATAATTTAAAACGGATATCCCGAAAACAATAATTTACGGGGAAATTTTTTAAAATCGATCAAATATAAAATTTATATCAAAATTCCCCAAAAATTGCAAATAATGCAAAAATGCAGAAATACCGGGTATTTGAAATACGCATAATTTTATAAAAATAAAAACGTAAATTTTGTGGGCTTTGACATCCCGTTGGGGACCCGGTCCGTTGATTTTTGAAAAACAGAAACAATTCCATAATAACAGAAAACCCCGAAAACACATAAAATACGCTCAAACGCACATAACACGGGATAAAACGAGTACCTCGATAAAAATGCTAATAAACACGCGTATAGATTGCAGATCGATTCATATAAATACATCTTAAACACGTAACAAGTATCTCATTGTATCATATCGGATCCGAAAATAGATTACTTAGCCGCTAAGTAATTAAAAAATGATACAATTTGATATCATATTTGGATAATTATCAAAACCGAACTTCTTATGAAACACCCTATGAGAAAATAATGTAAAAATATCCCGTCTCTCAAGAATACAGATTTTATTGATCTACCGAAATGATTATCGTATCGAAAATTTTGCGTCGGGATGCGCACGGGTAAAACCGTAATCCGGATCGAAAAAGTTAAAACACGGAAAATGTCCGGAATTACCATATTAGGTTACGAAGGAGTTTTCCGAAGAGTTTCGGGTTGTAAAAACGCATAAACGATTGAAGTTGGACGATTCCCAGCTTTATAAAATAATTTTATAATTACTCAGAAAATAATTATTAAATCTATAAATCCTTATAAAATCATACTCCCTCTGTCCCTCCCATTTGTTTACACTTTCCTTTTTGGGATGTCCCTTCCAATTGTTTATATTTCAAAATTTTCCAAAAATAGTAAAGTTTTTATAATTTTTAAATTAACTACATCCACTACTTTCCTCCACTATACCCACTTTATACATATAATATTAATCGGTCCCACTACTTTACTCATTTTTTCAACTTTTCTCCACTACTTTATCATTTTTTTTAAACTCCGCGCTCCACCCAAATGTAAACATTTGGGAGGGACGGAGGGAGTATAACACTCCAAAAATTACCAGAAAAATACCATAAATATCTATACTTTATTCCGGACATATAAAAATTAAAATACTTACACTTTATCACATATAAACACCCAAATATAAATATCAATCATCAGATAATTCACCAAAATTCCCATAATAATCACATAATAATTAGTTATTGATAAAAGTAATTGCACAGTATTTCCCGGATATTTCAAAACAATTTCAATTTACCGATATCAATAAGATCGACTTTCAAATAACTTTTAAAAATAATACATTTAAAGAAATATTTTCAGAAATTAACAAGGATCGATATAACACTTAACAATTATCACATTACCATATAATAACACCAACTCGTCAAACAAGAATAAAATATCCACCATTTTATTCCTTATAAATCATAAAAGCACATATATATATATATTCAAATAATAATTATAATAATTCTAAAAATACGGAATATTACACTAGCTATAGTGTCACCACACAAATGTCTATGAGAACAGACATCCTTCATAATGAAGCAAACATAGTATGTACCGATCTTTGCGGATTATTAATTACAAGTTAGTAATCCTACGACCAGGAACTATTTAAGTTTAGAGTTATAATCTTTTAGGTCTCACTATTATGATCTCATCACAATCCATAAAAAGCTTTACTCTAAACTGTGGTATATCTTATTTAAACATTTAAATAGATAGAGCCCGCAATAAAAACAAAACAAGTCTTTTATTAATATCAATGAAATCAAAATAGATTACATAAAAGTTATTCCTAAATCCTCATACATGATTGGACTTAGGACATATCTCTTTCAAATAGGTGCCATGATTAATCTTCGCTTCAATTCCTGAAAACTTTCTTCACATTTGTCGTTCCATATAAACTTTTCATGCTTCCGTGTATGCTTTGTCAATGGTGTTGCAATCCTTCAGAAATTTTGAACAAATTACCGATAATATCCTGCTAATCCCAAGAAACTTCTTACTTCTGTCGGCGTTTTCGGCCTTTCCCAATTTGTAATAGCTTCAATCTTTTCCAGGTCCACTTTGATCCCTTCATTACTGACAATGTGTCCTAAGAACTGAACTTCCAGTAGCCAGAACTCAAATTTGAGAATTTAGCATATAACTTTTTCTTCCTCAAAATCTCTAAAACTGTCCTCAAATGTTTTGCATGATCCTCTTCTGTCTTTGAATAAATCAAAATATCATCTATAAACACAATAACAAACTTGTCCAAGTATTCCTTGAAAATTCTGTTCATCAGGTCCATAAATATTGTCGGGGCATTGGTTAATCCAAAATACATCACTAAAATTTCATAATGTCTGTACCTTGTTTTAAAAGCTTTCTTCGGTATATCCTCTAGCTTAATCTTTAGTTGGTGATATCCCGATCTCAAATCAATCTTGGAGAAGTACTTGGCTCCTTTCAACTGGTCAAAAATATCATCAATTCGAGATAACGGATACTTGTTCTTGATTGTAAGCTTATTGAGCTCTCGATAGTCGATGCACAGTCTCATGCTCCCATCCTTCTTCTTGACAAATAATACCGGTGCACCCCACGGGGATACACTAGGTCTGATTACTCCTTTCCCTAACAACTCTTGCAATTGCTTTGCTAATTCCTTCATTTCGACGGGCGCCATTCTGTATGGGGCCTTGGATACTAGTTCCGTTCCAGGTGCTAAGTCGATTATAAACTCAATTTCTCTGTCTGGAGGAAGTCCTGGTAACTCATCGGGAAACACGTCTGGAAATTCATTGACTACCGGAATATCTTCAAGTTTTGCTAGCTCCTGACTTCTATCAATTACATATGCAATGAAATGCTCGCATCCTTGTCGTAGCAACCTTTTAGCTTGAATCATCGTTAAGAACTTCTTTTCTTGCTGCTGGCCCTTAAACGTTACTATCCTTTCGTCTTGCGTCTTTACAATTACCTTCTTATTATGACATTCTATCTGAGAATCATGTTTAAATAACCAATCCATTCCTAAGATAACGTCAAACTCTCCTAGCTTAAATGGTATCAAATCCACAGAGAACTTATTACCATAAATCTCAATTTCATAATTCCCACAAACTTGATTAGCAGATACACGTTCTTGATTTTCTAATTCCACGGTCATTATTTCATTTAAATGCTCAACTGAATAATTTAACTTACTAACAAAATCTTGAGAAATAAACGATCGAGTTGCTCCCGAATCTATTAACACTTTGGCACATAAAGAATTCACATTAAGCGTACCGGCCATGACATCAGTGTCCTGAATAGCGTCCTTCACATACATATCAAAAACTCTAGTCCTTAGAGTCTTATTCACTACTGGAGTAGATCCCATAATCCTCAATGCATTACTGACTGGGGCTGGTGTCTTGCAATCCCTGGCTATATGTCCTGGATTTCCACATTTAAAGTACATAAATCTAATGGTTAGAACCTTAACTGTTGGATTCCAGGTAGGCTGATCCTTGCTCACTTGCTCTCTTGCTGGTTGGTTGCGGCACTCCCTCGAATAGTGCCCTTTCTGATTACACTTGAAACAAACCATACTCAACTTATTACAAACTCCTCCGTGCTTCTTCCCACATACCTGACAATCTGGAAAAGTTAGCCTCAACTGATTTGGCTGATTCATATTGGCTGGACGGTTGCCTTGACCTCCGTCGCCTGTATTCTGCTTCTTGAAATTAGAATTCCTTCCTGGATGAAACTTGCCCTTCTTACAATTTGGAAACTTCCCTGGCTGTGACTGTCCTTCGTTCCCTTCAAACTTTCTTTTCTTGATTTCCTTCTCTTTTTGTGACATCTCGCTCTCTGTTTCTGCAATTATGGCCTTCTGTACAACTCCTGAATAGGTATCCAATTCAAATATGGCTACCTTCCCTCTGATCCATGGCTTCAGACCTTGCTGGAATCTCTTGGCAGTCATCCTGTCAGTATCCACATATGATGGCACATACCTTGACAATTCTTCAAACTTACTTTCATAATCAGCTACTGACATACTTCCTTTCTTTAGCTCCAAATACTTCAAATCCATCTGGTCCTGAACAAACTGGGGTAAATATTTTTCTAAAAACAATTCTTTGAACCTTTCCCAAGTAATAGCATCTGTACCTTCCAATATCTTCACATTTTTCATGTATTTCTTGATCGTAATTTTTGTATACAGTGTTGACAACAGGCAATCATACATGTATCTTCATGCATCTCCTGTATCATGTGGGAAATGGAAGACAATCATAACTAGTTACTCTAAAAACTTAAATAAAAATTTCGGGAATGCTTTATTAAGATCGTTAGGGTATCACAAGGGGATGTGGTTTTTCACGAACAATAAGTTTGGAAAACAAAGCGGTTACTTTGTCATTTGTAATGGATTGGAGCTCTAATCAAAATATGAGTGTATGAGGTAATATACAAGGAGAATAACAAAATCCATATGCAATGTAAGAACAGTCATATGAAATAAAATAGGTAGATTGTGTAAGGAGTATAGTTTAAAAATTACCTGAAATCAAGAGAATAAGAACAAAATATAAAAAGAATAGTTTATGGCATGTGAACACCACACTATCCTTAATAATAAAAGCAGATAAGCCCCTTCCATGTAGTGCTTGAAGGTGTTGTAACTTCCCTCTTCCAGGTTACAACGAACAAAGATAGTCTCAAACATTTCAAGACTTTCCTTCTACGATCGATCAAACACAACTTTATATCTCATGGAACCCCCTAGGGCTCTAAGATGAACAAACTATATATAAAATGTTTAAGGGATATTATGTATAAAATCAAGAAGTTAGGATTTCCTTATATAGGAGTAAGATTCTGTAACTTTACACACAAAATTAAAATTGTAACCTATGAAAATAATGAGTTACAATAATGAATAATCAATATTGTATCATTATTAGGTAGATATACAATTAATTTCATAAGTTATAAATCAAAACAATAAAAAGTAATTTAATTTTTATTCAAATAGTCCAACAATCCCCTACATGAATAAAAATTAGCTTTGCAAAATGACTTTTGACACAGAGATAGAAAGTCAAGGTAAAAATAAGAATATGATATGTAGATGCTACCCCTTAAACCTTCCTTTGTCTCAAACATATTTACATTTTTATAATTTCAGTAATCGCGTTGAACTTGAACTACCATTCTGTATTGTGAAATGATGATATGTTATGTATGAAATACACACAAAGGGGGTGAATATGTATTTCTTGATTTTTCTTTTAAAATATTGTAAATTACTTTCAAGAAAATTAAATTTTGTGTTTAGGCTTTGGAACTCAACAAACTATATAAAATTTGCAGTGATAATCAATTAACTGTAAAAGAAACATAAAATATTTATCAAAACTTATATAATCTTTATATTAAAAATCAAATATGTTGTGCTACAAATCTGTGTTCTTAAATATTTAAGAACTCAACTACTTCTTGAGAGAATACAAAAAATCCTAGACTGTTTTGCTCCAACTGGAACGAAGGATCCGTGACATTTTATAGATCAACATGTACAGTTTACAGACATATTTTTTTAAGTCCTTTTGTCTATTTCTATTTTTAGTGCTACAAATATGCATACAATCTTTCAGGTATGTTACACTCCTTTTTCCATTTCATCTTGACCCTTAATCTTGCACTCTTCAAGCTGTATTTGTAGAGTTTCAATTTTAATGATAAAATGGTTTGTTGAATGATAATCTTGAATCTTCAGGATAGATGCATTCTATAACTGAAGTTGTTATCGAGATCTTCAAAGTGTGTAGAGATGTCTATATCGCGAGGAAGAATTTCTTGTCGATATCTCTACTTCTCTACATATGTAAATGACTTGTCGATATCTCCACTTCTCTACATGTGTTTTGACTTTTCAATATCACCACTTCTCTACATGCCAAACTGACTTGTCAATATCTTCACATCTTCATAGGCCAAATTGACTTCTTTACAAGTAAAGTGACTTCTCTACAAGTAAAGTGACTTCTCTATAGGCCAAATGAACTTCTCGATATGACTTCTTGATATTTTGTTAGGTATGAAGTGCAACACAGAGGGGTTGAATATATTTTCTTGTTTTGTTGATGAATTGTGAATGTTTTTGAAAACAGAAAGATGTATTTGTAGTGATAAAAGACTATATGTAAACACACAAGTAATCTATCAAAAATTCACTTGATTTGTATTAAATCAAACTTGTTTTGCTACAAATCTGTATTCTTGAAAATAAGAACTCAGCTACTTGTCTTATGAGAGTTACAAGATTTTCTAGATCTGTTTGTTACTTCTAAAAAAAGGACTCGTGACATGTTTTATAGATCAACATGCACGATTTACAAAATTTGCACTAAAATAGACTAACACATTTTCTAAAGCTCCTTTGTCTATTTCTATTTATAGTGCAGCATATCTATGCAGAATCTACTAGGTCTGTGACCCTCCTTTGTGCAGGTCATCTTGGCCCTTAATCTTGTATTCTTCAAGCTGCATTTGTAGGTTTTCCAATTTAATGATATAATTGTTTGTTGACTAATAATCTTGAATCTTTAAGTTGTCTGTATTCTGAATTTTAAAGTTGTTTGTTGAGATCTCTTTTATTATGTAGAGATGTTACATATCGATAAATAAAATGAACTATCAATATCTTCAGTTCTCTGCATAATTTTTTGTTTTATCGAGGTCTCCAGTTCTCAATAAGTAGAATGTCTTGTCGATATCTCCAGGTCTCTATATAAGCTTTTGATTTTTCGATATCTCTAGTTCTCTACATGAGCTTTTGACTCGTCGATATCTTGTCGATATCTCCAGTTCTCTACATGAGCTTTTGACTTGTCGGTATCTCCAGTTCTCTACATAAGCTTTTGACTTGTCGATATCTCCAGTTCTCTACATGAACTTTTTGGCTTGTCGATATCTCTAGTTCCCTACATGTAGATTGACTTGTCGATATCTCTAGTTCTCTACATGTAGATTGGCTTGTCGATATCTCTTGGGACTTCTCTACAAGTCATTATATCTCTTGGGACTTCTCTACAAGTCATTTTAGACTTCTCGACATACTTCTATATATTCCTTGATCTGTGGCTTGTCAATATTTGATTTAAAACATTTTTCCTGAAACAACATTATTACACTCCAAGCTTCTACACTTCTCTCTGAGGCATGATCAGGATTGACCTTCTTCCAGAGTTTATTCCTTAACTTGATAGTTGTTCACAACAAAATCTTCCAGTCTAATCTACTTAGCATTTTTACAGACTTAAGAAATATAATTAAAAAATACAATGAGATTATCATACAATTTATCCTTAGAGTTGTCAAGGTGACTTAGTCTTGTTATCTATAGCCATGTCTTGCACAACAATTTCTCCCATTTTGTGAGAAGATTACTTGGCACAAATTCATGCCTAATAAAAAGACTAGCCCCAAGCTAAAATTAAATATAAAACTAAAAAATTTACTAAGTGCAAATTTTATACATTCTTGCAGTTAAATATAGAGTTGAGTTTACATGATCATCTGAATTTATTATAACTTGGTTGTTCTCTAATCAAATCTTTGAGTCTGACAAGACACTCAAGTTCTTCAATAATTTCAGTTCCTATTCGAGCTTCTACCAGTTTGAGCCATTCACTTAGAGAGTAACTGTCAAGATGTTGTATTTTGTACCTTAATCATTTATGAGTTTTGATATACAGAAATACACCATTTGGAGAAACTCTGCTCAACCTTTTAGCCTCTAGCTCATTAGACCTCTGCCCAAACATCTCAATTTCCTTGACATATTTCATCTCATTTGCTTCCCTCTCAGCCTTTTCTCTACCATGTCTTTCATTCCTCTCTCTCAACCTTTTAGCTAACTCAGCCTTTCTCATCTGGGTAAAAGCATCATTTGCATTCATCAAACTGATTACCCTTTCAAGCTCTACAGTGAAGTAGTTCTCAATAACTTCTTTGTTTAGCAAGTTGAAAGTTCTATCCTTAAGGTAAATTCTAAATTCTCCCAAAGATTCAACACAGACTTTGACTATTTTTACAGCTAGCTGTATGTGGTAGTCATCATTTGTTATGTTTTCTGAGACAGGTAAAAAATCATCATGATTAAAACAATTCCAAAGGGCAGTAGCTTCAACTTTTATTAGCTTTGGTTTTCTCCAGTAGACTTGAAATGAGTTTTAGTTGGAGGTTTGAATAAAGGAGGTTTGAAGAGTTTCTTTATATAGGTTTAGTTTGTTGTGATAGGAATTTTGAGTAGAGAGTTGGCTATAGGTTTGTAAATATACTTAGGCTTTGTGTTTGGATGTTTGGAATTTGTGTTTGGCTAGGTGTTTGGGTTGAGGTTGGCAAAGTTTTGGATAACCTTTTCATCTCCCTCATTTCCTCCATCATTTCCCTTCTGTTGTCTATCCTCGCTACCCTTAGCATCCTTATGACTCTCACTACCTTTTCTAGATTGACTTGGATTTGAGCCAAAAGATTTGTGTTCACTTTTCTTTCGCTCATCATCATCCAAGTCATCATATTTTTTATTTATCTGTGTTTCTGGTAGCATTGTGTCTACATTCTTCAAATATTTACCAAAAATCTTAATCATCTCCACATCCTCGTGAGTTTTTTTCATTTTAGTTTTCAACTCAGTCTCTATAGTCATCATCAATTTCTTATTTCCCATGACACAGTGTTTTGGTAGTTGAAAGTATTTGCATCTTCTGGTGTTGGGGAAAATGTAGGTCACTCCTTTGCTTGGTTGTAGGTAGGCTTCCTGGAAAGCTTCTATTTGACGATTCTTTAGTTCATGAAGTAAAAGAGTTTCCCCTAGACTCATCACCTTTACTTTATTGATGAAGATGTCCAGTTCTAAGGCTCTTCTTGATTGTAGAAATGAGAGAGAGAGAGGGGGAGAGACCTGCATGCACATATCAACACCTGAGTCATTTACGTTCACACAATAACTCTCTTCTCTTTGAAGTTGTGTCTTGTAACCAACACCACTCTCAGAAAATTGACGTTATTATTCACAGCCTTCTTGTAGGGGAAGTTATTTAAGCTGAGAGTGACTCTCAGGCCTTCAAGAAACTCAGCAAACTCCTTGTTAAGACAAAGGCCTTCAGCTGCCATCTTGAGTCTTTCAATCCCAATATCATCTTCACTTTGACTTGATTTTAGTTTGGGCTCTATCATCTCCCCCTTAAGGTTGGTAGAAGTCAAGGTGATATGTCGAGGGATCCAGGCCCTTACTATTTGTTGAGTTTTCTGTAGAAGGACCTTTAAAGCACCCATGATAGCTCCAAAAGACATATTTTTCTGCATTTGAAAATACTTCTGGGAGTCTATCTGAGACTTAGTATCTTGTTGTTGACTTTGAACCAAGGAGGTGAGCTGAAAGACTTGAGATGTGAGAGATTCATTTGAAGCTTTAAGTTCAGTTATTTGACTTTGAAATGCTTGAACTTGATTGGATGCAGGTGTGGAAGGACCAGGTGTAGATGTGGAAGAGATGGTTTAACCAAATGTATCCTGCACCACTCCCTTGATTTCCTCCATTACCAAAGCTGAGGGCTCGTATCTTGCCTTATTTAGTTGATCCAGTTTGACCTTGGTGTTATTATTTTGAGAGATTTGACCCTGGATAACTGTATGATGAGCCATAAAGGACTCCCTTAACTTCTTTACACTTGCTTCCATAGATTTGAGATCTAGTTTGGCTGCCTTATCAGTAAATTTGTTGAATTTGTTCTTGATCTCCCTTTGACTGGGCATAAGCTCATCTAGTTTAGCATTCACCATGTGCTTGACTTGTTATTGATGTCTGTCTGGTGTCTTCTCTAAAGCCTTACCAATAAAGTTGAATGCCTTAAGTTGTGCTTTGTGAATCTCTATGACAATATCATAGACCACTTGAGGTATAAGTTCTCTTGCATTGCTGCCAATAATTGTGAGATAGTCTTCCCAGAATCTAGAAAGAGCTTCCTCCATGTCAACTGTGAAAGATTTGGATAGCCGAGCATCCATATTCCTATCTCTCTCAACTTCATCTATGATCTTGTCTTGTTGTTTTTCAACTTCCTCCATGTAGATTAGAAAGATTTCTTGACAGTCTTGGTTTGACATGTCACATGTGAGTAATTGTTGAGCAATGTTGGCAAACCCTTCTATTTGATCTATAAGCATTTCATCTACAGTTTGGGGTTGAGCCTGTGTATCTTGAAGCCAACTAGTGAGAGGATGTGGTTGGTGGGTTGAGGTGGAAGGTTGGTCAGTGTTTGTGTCTATTTGGGTTGAGGTTGAGGTGGATGGAATAGTTTGAAGGGTGGTGCCTGTGACTGGAGTCAGAGTTGAACTCACAGTTGAAATTATGTTTTTGACAGTGTGTTGTTCACTTGGTAAATGAACCTCCATTTGAATTGAAGAGGAGTTTACCATATTACTATCATGTACCATAGCCTCAAACCCTTGTTCATCTTGCAAAGAATTGGTACTTGAATGTGCTATTATACTTGTCTACCTAATAGCTAGATCATTGGCAATGGAGATCCTAGCTTCAATTGTCAAGATAATTTAAGTTAGGGTTTTAAGGGGAGTTGTTTCTGCATGAGAAACCTCCAATTGAATTGGAGAGGATTAGTTCCCCTTCAAGAGTACTACCCTCAAACCTAGCAGTCTGTGAAGACTGTTGTGCACATGAAGGTGTTGGGTTTCGAGTACATAAATGCAACGGAAACAGTAATTAAAAATATAAAAAAATTAGAATTTTTGAAACCCACCGCAGGATCCATGTGAAAAACATATATTTAATTCGTAGATCAGATTGTTTACCTTAAGAAGCTTTACCAATTGATTGACTAATGGAGATCCAAAGCTTGTTCAATCACCACGCATCTCGTTCTCGCGATCTACGCTCTATCGGTATCCACACGAATGCTTGAACTCAAGGATTGAATGTGTACTAGCATAAAACCCGTTTCTTCTTGCTCTCTCCATCTTCTTTCTTGGTGGCTAGGGTTTTAGTAAAAGTCTTGCACACCAAAAAATCAGCCACACAAGAGATATTATATAGATATTAGAAAAACGAATTATAACTCTTAACTAATTAGGAGTTATTATTAATTCAAAATTCCTATTTGTATTATAATTAAGTCTCACTTAATTATTTAACAAATAAATTTCATAATTAATATTAGTAAATTCGAATATCAATATTCATCTAATTAATTAAGTCATACTTAATTAATATTATAAATAATTCGAATTACTTTAATATAACTTAAATCCAATTTAAATTAAATAATCCTTCAAGCATTTTTAGTGTGTGACCCTATAGGTTATTATTACGTTGACAACGAATTTTAATTTTAATTTAAAATCGTAAACAATGACCGGCATATAGTAATACATCATTGCTACCCAAGTAATAATAATTTAATCGGTGATCGATTAAACCTTTTGTGAATAATGTACAATGTAATATAATCCCTTTAACCAAATATTATAGATTAAACTAGAGGCATGTAATGTGTCATCCTCACCATAGTTTAATCCAAGTTTCCTTGATCAATGAGTAGAATATCATATCAAATCAACATTAGAGCGTGTCCATGCATTTCATAGTCTAGCTCACACAAGACGCCAATAATATCACTCTTAAAATAAGAGGGTTAAATCCCATCTAAATCATTCATATTTCTCATACGATTTATAATATACCCAATGTCCACTTTTATCATTACCCGGTCAAGGATAACTTTTAATAGAATCAATATATATTAATTCTCGTATAGAAATATAATGACTTCAGGTCTAAGGACCATTACATCATTATCAATGTGAGAATTACTTATGACACAGCAGACATGTAGAATCTCACACTGGGTCTGTCCAGCACCATGTACATATACATATGCCTGTGTTTTTTACTTTAGTATCACTATACATATGATCAATGAGATGTGATCATCAGTCAATGGTTTAGAATGCTGTGATTCGTATTCGGGTATTCAATAATTAATGGTTCAGAATAAGGTTTACGGCTCAAAGATCAATAACTGGAAATAAGGTTTAAGATTCAGTGCTTTAAAGCACTTGCAGTATAAAATAAAACTATCAACTATTCATAGTATATCTCGAGAAAGTTTAGAACACTTGCCTTGTATTAGCTTGCTACACTCTACTAGCTTTCAATCACAACCTCTTATTCCTCGACTACTTGCTTCCCTTTCCTATGCCTTGCCTCTTCTGCTCACATCTTCTGCTCACATAGCATAAGTATCTATCAATACTCAACTTATATGATTCTACTCGATATAAATTTCTATCTACCCTTCGTTTTACCCAAATCCGATTTACAGATTGAAAGATACGATCAAAACAGTCATATAATGTACACATACGCATTTAAAATGTTAATCAATTCACATATAACACATATAACGTTATATATTTGATTGAAAATACTTTTCAAAGAAGGTTTGATGTTAAAAGGATTTTTCAGATACTTAATATGGAGTTTTAAACATTTTTCGGAATTTAAATGGGTCGTTGAACCATTTTTGAAATAATAAACAAGGTTCAGTTGGCCGATTCGGGCTTCAAAATACTTTTATAATAATTATCGAGCCTTGAAAATAATTTAGAATAATATTTTAAAGCTCGAAACTATTTTTCAGAATTTTTAAATCAAAAATAAATAATTAAATCTAATTAAATAATAAATTAAAATCAATTAATAATTAATTAAATCAATTAATCAATTATTTTTCAAATTAATTGACCAATTACCTAATTAATTATTAACTATAATTAATTAACTAATTAATTCAGATTTATTTTTGAATTAAAAATAATTTTTCTAATTAAAATAATATTTTTTTAGAATTTTTAATAATTAAAAATGAATTTCTGTAATTAAAATAAATAGAAAATATAATTTTTAAATATTTTAAAACAGGAATCCAATTCCTGCAAACTCTGGAAAGTTCAGGGACTGAACTTCATCGTCCCCAAAAGTTCAGGGACTAAACTGCAATTTTGCAGTTTAGCCCGCCGGAAAACGACGGGTTCGCCGGAGAACTCGTCTCCGGCATCCTCACACCACCACCACCTCCAGATATCATCTACTACACACCAGGAATATAACCCAACAATCAAATCATTTTTTTAACCCCAGAACTGGCCGAAAAATGGCTGAGAAACTCGCAGGCTCCGGCGAGCTTTGTTTGCTTCGATTCGAGCAAACCAGGAATCGTCAGTTATTTTAATATACATGAATCGATTGCAAATTCAACAAGGAACACGACACAATCAACAAAAACATCTAATAAGCCCTAGAACAAAAAGCCCCAAATTTCAATTAAAAACATTCATACGGGTTATAAACCCTAATTTTGAAATTCGAAAATTAAACCCAATTTTGAATATGTTATTGAACTCCAAATCAGTCACATAATATATCAAAATCAACAGGAAGAAAAGCTCTACAACATGCAATCATCAAATCATCCAAACAATCATCCGAACAAAAATTCATAATTTTAATCAAAATAATTTGAAAATAAATAAAAATATAGAAAATAAACCTTGATTTCTGCAGTTCTGAAACTTGTAGAATCTGAAAGAACACCTCAAACCCTTCGTTTTGGTTACTCGATCTTCTCAAACAGAAATCACTAACACCTTGAAATTGTAGTTTGATTCTTGAAAGGTTATATGAATATAGGTATTTCCTTTGTAAAATTATATAGTTATTGGCTGCAATTGACTTCTGTTACGACCGGCATTTTGGGTAATATTATTTGTGGACTTGGTATAATATTAGAGCCGAATGTAAATATACTTAATGATTGTACGTTGTGTGAATGAAAATTTCTGCATTATAAATTTGCTTTATGTAGTATATGATTTTTCAAAGCAAAAGTTTATTTATTTCCCTTATTTTTGATTTTTAAGGAATATTCTAAACCTTGGAGAAATTTTCTTTTAAAAGTTATTTTGTTCACAAATTTCGAAAGTGATTTTATAAAATTTCTAAAAATCCAAGTTATTTTATGGTATAAATTTTATAATTTTTGAACTTGTATTTTATTTTATAAAAATAAATCTTTACAAATTTTATTTGTTATAATTAGCAAATTACATAGAAACCCTTGCATGCAAATCACCCTTCTATTCTCTCAAAGGGCAAAGAAGACCTTTCCAACCCCACTAACTCATTTGTTGATTACCAAATTACCACACTAACCTTGCATGCAAAATGGACTAACTTTAGCTAGAGGTCATTTTTGTACATTCTCACTTCCACTCATTATTTTGTCAACCCAAAAGCATAAAACCAAAAACCAAGTGGGAGAAGTCATTTTCACTCACTCCACACTCCAACACACCTCATTTTTTCTCTCCTTCCCTCCCTCCCTTGTTGCTCTCGGCCGAAGCCCCCCATCCCCTACCCCCTTCCATTTTTCATTTCATTCATCATCTTCCCTAGTGTAAATCTTCTACCTACATTCATTTTATATACTTCCCAAGAGTTTTGTGACTTGGGAAATGAAGTTTCATGGTTGCATGTGTAGTTCTTGTGTGATCTCCAAAGAGAAACTCTTGATTTTTGTGAATTCAAGAGCTCTCTATGAGATACATTTTATATATGTGCTAACTAAGTGATTTATGAAGAAACCATGCTTTAAAATCCTTTGCATGCTACTGAAATTTCATTATATATTCATGTTTAGCCATGCATGCTAGTTTTAAGATATAAAAATGATGATCAACCATGTTTTGCATGCTACTCTTTTCGAAATCATGTTGCTATGTCTAAAAATCTATAAATTCGAAATATGTGTGCTTAAAATAGATTGTTTCCATGATAAATTTCTTATTAATAGTTAAGAGAAGATATATTTCATGAATATTAAGGATGAGTAATGGGTACAAGTCGAATTTGCAAGCATTTAAACTTTATGCTTTAGCCGAAATCTTGTTAAGTGTTTTCCATGAGTTGCATGTTATATTTTTAGTTGCATGTTGTTGTTATTGGGAATGGATGATCTCCCCTCCTGTTGGGGCACTATTTTAGGACATTAAGGCACTAGTTTGCTTTGGTAAGGGTTGGATGCTTGGTTATTAAGTGGGAGTTAAGGTGGAAAGGGATTAGTTAGTGTTTGCATTTTTCCAGATTTGATGCACTAGTTTATGGGAAAGTTTTGAATGAGCATTTGTTGTGCACTTTGAGGCCCAAGCCACCAGAAGCTATAACTAGGAGTATATAAAAGGTTTTAGGTGTTTGTTGGAGTTTTGTAAGTCGTTTGGTTGGGTGCACGAGTTGAATCACAAAATCTATCCAGCAGGGGACAGTTTTGTTGCAACTTAGAAATAGGAAGTTTTGACCATGTCATGGGTAGGCGCTCATTAGGCCCTGTTGGGCCTTAGTTAGAGGGAGTGTCAGAGGAGTTTTTCCAGCCATAGTTAATAAGATTTGAGTTAGAACCATGTGTTGCAAGTTAGTTCAAGTCAGGGCGTTTTCTGCCCAGAAAAACAGGGGAACCATGAACTTTAAGCTTAGGCCCAAGGAGGCCCAAGCTAGGCCCTTGAGCCACATCGAGTTTGGAAGATGCCTTATGGTCAGAAGAGTCTAGTGTAGATGTTTTGGAGGTAAAATTGTAGTTTATGAGTGTCTAATGCACTCAAGAAACCATAGATGTCATTCTGAAATTTACCTTAGTGGGCACTTTCACTTATCACATAGTTTTAGAGCACTTATGAGTGAGACCTAGGTTGACCACTATGGTTGCAAGATAGTATAAAGCCATTAGAGTGAAAGGCCCAATTGAGGGTCAATAGGTTTTGGATAGTTTAGTAAAGGCACATCGAGTTAGGAGGCCAAAATTTGGAGACTTTGCCTAGTTTAGCGATCAAGTGACTTAGTTGGGGATCGAGATCATCCAAGCCTAGTGTTGCATTACGGTGTGTGTGATATTATTTGGTATTAAAATATGGTATGTGAATATATGTGGCTATGTGTACTATTGTATTTATAAGGTGATTATAAATTTCGTGCATATAGGCCTAAGTGTCACTTGTGTTTAATTTTGGGTTGTAAATAGTTTGAGTTGGTGAGAATATATTATAATGAGGTTATTATTATTTATGTAGGATCTCGAGATGAGGGTAAACTTTCCATAAAGGTCGAGTAAAGCTTCCAGTTGCTCCTACCAGCCAGACCAGACCAGCCTTTCTCAAGGCAAGTGATTCAACCTGTTTTTCGTTTACACTGTAAATGTGTGATAATTAGTTCCTATATATATATATATAATGCGAGCATCCTGAGTTATCTTGATATACTTGAACCAAGTGATTCTTAAATCTATGTTCGTATTATATAGAAATGCCATGAACCCTCAAGTACATATTGCAAGTAGATCAAAAGTCGTATCACATAGCTAAGGAGTGCAAGACAATCGGACCAGTTAAAGCTCTAATGAATGTGGCAAGTACCAGTGCAAGCATGCCAGCCGAGGTATTGGCATTACCTCCACCACCTACAACAACCCCGCAAGCAACAACAAGGACATTCGATTTGAAAATGAAGGATGCTGTTCAGAACTCTGAGGTGATAGCAGGTACACTTTTACTAAATAATGTCAAAGCTAAAGTATTGATTGATTCGGGAGCAACGAGATCTTTCATATCAGAAACTTTTGTTGATAAACTTCAATGTGATAAAATGATTATGAGCGAGGTAGTAAATGTGGTAATTTCGAACCAAGAGAAGATTCTTGTGAATCAATTCTGTCCAAAGTGTGAGATTGATATTTCGGGGTATAAGTTTTTAGCCGACTTTATACTCTTCAAGTTGGGAGAGTTTGATATAATTTTAGGTATGGATTGGTTAGGGAAGAATAACGCCCAGATTAATTGTAAGACCAAGAAAGTGTATTTAAAGACGAAGAGTGGAGAGAAGGTAGTATTTAAGGGACAGAGGCAAGAGCAACTGTTTCTTACAATCGTTCAGGCTAAGAAGCTACTTAGAAAAGGTTGTGAGTCGTTCCTAGCTTATGTAGTGGATTCAGAAAAGGGCAACCCCATCATAGAAGATATCCCCGTAGTTAACGAATTCCCAGATGTGTTTCCAGATGAACTACCGGGCTTACCACCAGATCGACAAATCGAGTTCGAGATCACCCTTGCTCCAGGCACAGAACCAGTTTCAAAGGCCCCATATAGGATGGCACCAGCAAAAATGAAAGAGTTGGCGAGCCAGCTACAAGAATTGTTGGATAAGGGAGTGATACGGCCAAGTACGTCCCCATGGGGAGCACCTGTTCTGTTTGTAAAGAAGAAAGATGGAAGTATGCGGCTATGTATAGATTATCGGGAGTTGAATAAGGTGATGATTAAGAACCGCTACCCACTACCAATAATAGATGACCTATTTGACCAGCTGAAGGGAGCAAAGTGCTTTTCAAAGATTGACTTAAGATTAGGATACCATCAATTAAAGATCAAAGAAGAAGATATTCCCAAGACAGCATTTAGGACCTGATACGGACATTATGAATTCTTAGTAATGCCTTTTGGATTGACTAATGCCCCGACCGCATTTATAGATCTGATGAATCGGGTATTTAAAAAGTATTTGGACAAGTTCGTTGTGGTATTCATTGATGATATCCTTATTTATTCAAAGTCGGAAGAAGAACATAAGCAGCATCTATGGATAGCGTTGGAGATACTCCGGCAAGAGAAGTTGTATGCCAAGTTTTCCAAATGTGAGTTTTGGTTAAAGGAAGTTCAATTTTTGGGACATGTCATTGGAGATGAAGGAGTTAAAGTAGATCCGGCAAAGATTGAGGCAATTATGAGTTAGGAGAGGCCAAAGAAACCTACGGAAGTGCGAAGTTTTCTAGGATTGGCAGGGTATTATAGAAGGTTTGTCAAGGATTTTTCGAAAATCGCCACGCCATTGACTAAGTTAACCCGGAAGAATCAGAAGTTCGAATGGAGTGCAGAATGTGAGGATAGCTTTCAAGAGTTGAAACAGAGATTGGTAACAGCTCCGGTGTTAGTACTACCAGATGACCAAGGAAACTTTGTGATTTTCAGCGACGCTTCACATAAAGGATTGGGTTGCGTGCTAATGCAACACAATAAGGTGATCGCGTATGCATCAAGATAGTTAAAACCGCATGAATTAAAGTACCCGACGCATGATTTGGAACTAGCCGCCATAGTGTTCGCACTTAAAATTTGGAGACACTACCTCTACGGGGAAAAGTGTGAAATCTATACGGATCACAAGAGTTTAAAGTACATTTTCACTCAGAAGGAGCTCAATATGAGGCAAAGGAGATGGTTGGAATTGATTAAGGACTACGATTGCTCGATAAATTATCATCCTGGAAAGGCGAATATTGTAGCCGATGCTTTAAGTAGGAAGGAGAGATTGAATATGATGGCAACACCAAAGGAACTGTTTGAAGAGATTAAGAAATTTGGATTAGAACTTTGTGATTGTGGAATAGTTGAAGAAGTTTGTCGTGCAATGACTTTTCAGCCAACACTAGTGGAAAGGATAAGGAAATGTCAGGAAGAAGTAATGGAGAAAGAGAAGAATCAGCTAACTGGAGAAGAGATTGGCACTCAAAGGGATGAGCAAGGTATACTAAGGTTTTCCTCAAGAATTTGGATTCCTCATGTACCTGAATTGAAGAATGAGATCCTACAAGAAGCCCACAATTCAAGATTTTCAATCCATGTATCGGGACTTAAAGCAGAACTTTTGGTGGCCAAATATGAAGCGAGACGTGGCAGAATGGGTTGCAAATTATTATACTTGTCAGAAAGTGAAGGCAGAATATCAACGACTAAGCGGATTAATCCAGCCCCTAAAGATTCCAGAATGGAAATGGGAAAATATTGCTATAGACTTTATAGTAGGACTACCGCGAACGAAATCCGGACATGACGCTATATGGGTTATAGTTGATCGCCTTACGAAGTTGGCGCATTTCCTTCCAATTAATGAGAAGTCGTCATTGGATAAATTGGTTCATCTGTACGTGCGTGAAATCGTACTAAGGCATGGAGTACCCATATCGATAGTTTCAGACAGAGATCCCCAATTTAACTCGAGATTCTAGAAGCAATTTCAAGAAAGTCTTGGCACGAAGTTGAACATGAGTACGACGTACTACCCGCAGACCGATGGTTAGAGCGAAAGGACAATTCAGACAATCGAAGACATGTTGCGCAGTTGTGCAGTCGATTTTGCAGGAAGTTGGGATGACCACTTGCCATTGATAGAATTCTCTTACAACAACATCTATCACTCTAATATTGGCATGCCACCATACGAAGCTTTGTACGGATGAAAGTGTAGATCACCGACAAATTGGGATGAAGTAGGAGAAGGAAAGATTCTAGGCTCGGAATTGGTATAACAGTTATATGACACAGTCAAGTTAATTCAGAAAAGGTTGCTTGCTGCTCAAGATAGACAGAGGAAGTATGCGGATCCAGCGCATAAGGATGTTAGATTCCAAGTAGGCGAAGCCGTTTTGTTAAAAGTGTCACCAAGAAAAGGGTTGTCTAGATTTGGCAAGAAAGGGAAGTAAGCACCTAGATATATAGGTCCTTTTGAAATTTTGAGTCAGGTGGGGAAGGTGGCCTACGAGTTAGCCTTACCACCTCAGTATCAGCATGTGCATAATGTGTTCCATGTGTCGTTGCATAAGAAGTACAATCCTGACGCCAGCCATGTGATAGAATATGAACCTGTAGAAATTCAGGCAGACCTGTCATTTGTGGAGCAACCTATCAAATTACTCGACTGGCAAGTAAAGAGTCTTAGGAATAAGTCGGTAAAGTTAGTGAAAGTACTTTGGAGGAACCCCAAGGTCGAAGAATCAACTTGGGAGTTAGAGTCTGATATGCGTTCCCGGTATCCTCATCTGTTCTCTTAGATTCTGGGGACAGAATCCCTTAAGGGGGAGAGGATGTTACGACCGGCATTTTGTGTAATATTATTTGTTGACTTGGTATAATATTAGAGCCGAATGTAAATATACTTAATAATTGTACATTGTGTGAATGAAAATTTCTGCATTATAAATTTGCTTTATGTAGTATATGATTTTTCAAAGCAAAATTTATTTATTTCCCTTATTTTTGATTTTTAAGGAATATTCTAAACCTTGGAGAAATTTTCTTTTAAAAGTTATTTTGTTCACAAATTTCGAAAGTGATTTTATAAAATTTCTAAAAATCCAAGTTATTTTATGGTATAAATTTTATAATTTTTGAACTTGTATTTTATTTTATAAAAATAAATCTTTACAAATTTTATTTGTTATAATTAGCAAATTACATAGAAGCCCTTGCATGCAAATCACCCTTCTATTCTCTCAAAGGGCAAAGAAGACCTTTCCAACCCCACTAACTCATTTGTTGATTACCAAATTACCACACTAACCTTGCATGCAAAATGGCCTAACTTTAGCTAGAGGTCATTTTTGTACATTCTCACTTTCACTCATTATTTTGTCAACCCAAAAGCATAAAACCAAAAACCAAGTGGGAGAAGTCATTTTCACTCACTCCACACTCCAACACACCTCATTTTTTCTCTCCTTCCCTCCCTCCCTTGTTGCTCTCGGCCGAAGCCCCCCATCCCCTACCCCCTTCCATTTTTCATTTCATTCCTCATCTTCCCTAGTGTAAATCTTCTACCTACATTCATTTTATATACTTCCCAAGAGTTTTGTGACTTGGGAAATGAAGTTTCATGGTTGCATGTGTAGTTCTTGTGTGATCTCCAAAGAGAAACTCTTGATTCTTGTGAATTCAAGAGCTCTCTATGAGATACTTTTTATATATGTGCTAACTAAGTATTTTATGAAGAAACCATACTTTAAAATCCTTTGCATGCTACTGAAATTTCATTATATATTCATGTTTAGCCATGCATGCTAGTTTTAAGATATTAAAATGATGATCAACCATGTTTTGCATGCTACTCTTTTCGAAATCGTGTTGCTATGTCTAAAAATCTATAAATTTGAAATATGTGTGCTTAAAATAGATTGTTTCCATGATAAATTTCTTATTAATAGTTAAGAGAAGATATATTTCATGAATATTAAGGATGAGTAATAGGTATAAGTCGAATTTGCAAGTATTTAAACTTTATGCTTTAGCCGAAATTTTGTTAAGTGTTTTCCATGAGTTGCATGTTATATTTTTAGTTGCATGTTGTTGTTCTTGGGAATGGATGATCTCCCCTCCTGTTGGGGCAATATTTTAGGACATTAAGGCACTAGGTTTGCTTTGGTAAGGGTTGGATGCTTGGTTATTAAGTGGGAGTTAAGGTGGAAAGGGATTAGTCAGTGTTTGCATTTTTCCAGATTTGATGAACTAGTTTATGGGGAAGTTTTGAATGCGCATTGTTGTGCACTTTGAGGCCCAAGACACCAGAAGCTAGCACTAGGAGTATATAAAAGGTTTTAGGTGTTTGTTGGAGGTTTGTAAGTCGTTTGGTTGGGTGCACGAGTGGAATCACAAAATCTGTCCAACAGGGGACAGTTTTGTTGTAACTTAGAAATAGGAAGTTTTGACCATGTCATGGGTAGGCCCTCATTAGGACCTGTTGGGCCTTAGTTAGAGGGAGTGTCAGAGGAGTTTTTCCAGCCATAGTTCATAATATTTGAGTTAGAATCATGTGTTTCAAGTTAGTTCAAGTCAGGGCGTTTTCTGCCCAGAAAAACAGGGGAACCATGAACTTTAAGCTTAGGCCCAAGGAGGCCCAAGCTAGACCCTTGAGCCACATCGAGTTTGGAAGATTCCTTATGGTCAGAAGAGTCTAGTGTAGATGTTTTGGAGGTAAAATTGTAGTGTAAGAGTGTCTAATGCACTCAAGAAACCATAGATGTCATTCTGAAATTTACCTTAGTGAGCACTTTCACTTATCACATAGTTTTAGAGCACTTATGAGTGAGACCTAGGTTGACCACTATGGTTGCAAGATATTATAAATCCATTAGAGTGAAAGGCCCAAGTGAGGGTCAATAGGTTTTGGATAGTTTGGTAAATGCACATCGAGTTAGGAGGCCAAAATTTGGAGACTTTGCCTAGTTTAGCGATCAAGTGACTTAGTTGGGGATCGAGATCATCCAAGCCTAGTGTTGCATTACGGTGTGTGTGAAGTTATTTGGTATTAAAATATGGTATGTGAATATATGTGGCTATGTGTACTATTGTATTTATAAGGTGATTATAAATTTCGTGCATATAGGCCTAAGTGCCACTTGTGTTTAATTTCGGGTTGTAAATAGGTTGAGTTGGTGAGAATATATTATAATGAGGTTATTATTATTTATGTAGGATCTCGAGACGAGGGTAAACTTGCCATAAAGGTCGAGTAAAGCTTCCAGTTGCTCCTACCAGCCAGACCAAACCAGCCTTTATCAAGGCAAGTGATTAAACCTGTTTTTCGTTTACACTGTAAATGTGTGATAATTAGTTCCTATATATATATATATAATGCGAGCATCCTGAGTTATCTTGATATACTTGAACCAAGTGATTCTTAAATCTATCTTCGTATTATATAGAAATGCCATGAACCCTCAAGTACATATTGCAAGTAGATCAAAAGTCGTATCATGCTAGTACATTAAAGTAATTGGAATGCCATGATAAAAATAAAGATTTGTTATAATACTTGATTGATCCTCTTAATTAACATGCTATTGATTCCTAAAATCTTGACATCTCACCCTGATGCTTGAACCCCAATACTTTACCTTGATACCTAAAAGCCAGATATTCTTTAAAGTTGTTCATGATTGTTTGATAACCCTATCCTTACCCTAAAGTTCGACATCCTGATATACCTTAAGCTAATGATCACTTTCTTTATACCTTAATACCTCTAGTATACTTGTAACCAGTGATGCTTATCTTCTTGATGCTATAATACCTTTACCTTGTCTAAAACCATTGCTTTAAGCCTAGTTTGGTATTACTCCTTCCTATTATCCAAAAACCCTACTAAATCTTCTTGTCAGAAACCTTGTAAATAGAAACTGTGCAAGTACCCCGATAGAATAAAATCTAGTGAATCATGGCCCTGAGATTTGGTGACATATTTCTAGTGTTTCAAAGTTGATCTATAATCCCTCGATAAAAATGTTTACTATTTAAGAGATTTTATTATAAATCAGCATCGGTTTTTGAAATGATTAAAATGTGGATTTTCAGTCCCAAAGGGGGATAAATGTTTTCTTGAATAGTGGATCTGGACTGAGACGCGAGTCCTTTCCACAATTATATTGTAGGCTTAAAAGTTGCCTAGGGATCCCATTAATGTTTTAGAACCCAGCGAGGTTCGGGATTACTTCGCGGTTGATCACCGGCTGTAATCCGTAGCGTCATAAAATGATTTTGATTAAGATATGATTTTGAAAATGTTTTGATTCAAGCAAATGATGCCATCACCCAAAATTTCATCTCTTATTATTAGTTATATCTTCGCATTGTCAATCTTTAATATCTCGATTTATGTTTTGTATCATATTGTTTAGCACTTGTTGAGCATTTGGCTCACTTCTTGCTTTAACCCTGATATTTCAGCTCGCAGCTATGGTTAGATTCAAGCAGACAGCACCTAAGACTTGTGACGCTGATGCGCATGTCCGAGCTCAGGTAGAATAAGAGATAGTTTTGTGTGAGGACTCGATATTAAAATCAGTTGTAATAGATGGTAGTGTTGGGCTGTTCCAAACCTTAAACTGTAAGATCTTGGATTCGGTTATATTTACTTTCTTTTAAATATTGTAATAGTTATATATTATGTATTATTAAGTTGGGGGTGTGACAATTTCTGTACCAAATAAAATACGGTAAGGGCTATTTATATTTACGGAATATTGGTACCCCGTTGGATCATACCGGATATAAAATAGTACGTTTATTTATAAAAACAGATCCAAAACGGTACCGGTTTAGGGATAATTATCCAAATCTGTACAATTTGTACTGCGGTCTAGGTCTCAGCGCCTGGTTACACGTATTACGAGGTGATAATTATAATCGTTTAATAAAATGATCCCGTTTATCGAAAATACGAGTTTTATTGATTTACCGAAACAAATTTTGTATCGAAAATATTGCGCCAGGACCCGCACAGGACAAACCGTACGCCGGATCGAAAAAGTCAAAACATGGAAAATGCTCGGAATACTGCAATTAAGTTAGGAAGGAGTTCTCGAAAGAGTTTCGGGTTATAAAAACGTAAAAATGGGTAATGTCGGCTGGTTCCCGATTATATAAAATGATTTAAAAATACTCGGAAAAAGGATTTATTAAATCCATAAACTTTCTATAAAATCATAAATCAACATAAAAATAAATAGAAAGATATGACAATTATCTATATTTTATTTTGGACATATAAAAATTAAAATAATCAATTTATATTATTTTTAATCACCCCAACACATATACCACTTAACAAATAATTCACAAAATACATACTGAACATGCATAATATTTATTTATTAACCAAAATAATTACACGATATATCCCAGATATTACATCCTTCCCCCCTTAAAAGGATTCTGTCCTCAGAATCTCGTAAGAAAACAAATGAGGGTATTTTTCTCTCATATCACTCTCTAACTCCTAGGTTGACTCTTCAACCTTTGGGTTTCTCCATAATACTCTTACTAACTTTACCAGTTTATTTTTTAACTCTTTCGCTCTTTCTTCTAGAATCTCTATCGGACTCTCTACATACGATAAATCTGCTTGAAGTTCTATTGGCTCATACTCAATTACATGCCTGGAGTCTGGATTATACTTCTTAAGCATCGATACGTGAAAAACATTGTAAATGTGCTCAATGTGCGGGGGTAACGCCAACTCATAAGCTACTTTGCCAACACGCTTTAGAATCCCAAAAGGTCCGACATATCTAGGGCTCAGTTTTCCTTTCTTCCCAAATCTTGTCAATCCCTTCCACGACGACACTTTTAGCAATACTAGATTTCCTTTTTCGAATTCTATATCTTTCCTTGATTGGTCTGTATACTTCCTTTGACGGTCTTGTGCTGCTATTAATCTCTTCTGGATAACTTCAACAACTTCCTTTGTTTGTTGCACCAATTCAGGCCCAAGTATCTTGCGTTCTCCTACTTCATCCCAATATAATGGAGATCGACATCTGCGTCCCTAAAGAGCTTCATATGGTGGCATCCCAATACTGGCATGATAACTGTTGTTGTAAGCAAATTCTAGCAAGGGTAAATGCTCATCCCAACTTCCTTTGAAATCAATAGCACAAACGCGTAACATGTCTTCAATTGTTCCCAAACATTCTTAAAAAGTCTTCCAAAATCTCGAATTAAATCTCGGATCTCGATCTGATACGATAGACACAAGAACTCCATGGCGAACTACGATCTCTTTCAGGTACATATGGACCAACTTGTCTAGTGAAATTCTTTCATTTATAGGCAGAAAATGAGCTGACTTGGTAAGTCTGTCCATTATAACCCAAATGGCATCGTGATTGGCTTTTGTCCTTGGTAATTCGACTATGAAATCCATGGCAATGTGATCCCACTTCCATTTTGGAATCTCTAATGGCTGCAATAATCCACTTCGTCTCTGGTGCTCTGCCTTGACTCTCTGACATGTATAACATCTGCTAACCCATTCAGCAATCTCTCTCCATATCGGGCCACTAATAATTTTCCTTTAAATCTCTGTACATTTTTGTACTCCCCGGATGGATTGAATACCTTAAATTATGAGCTTCCTGTAAAATTTCATTCTTCAATTCTGTTACTGGAGGAATCCAAATTCTAAAAGAAAACCTAAGAATACCTTGATCGTCCTTTTGTGTGCACAAATCTTCACCTACCAGACGATTAATGTCGTGATCCATTATCTCCTCTTGACACTTCCTTATCTTTTCTAACAACTCTGGTTGGAAAGTCATACTATACACTTTTGCTTCATCAGGTTTGCAAACTCTAATCTCCAATTCCAATTTCTGAAATTCCTTGTATATTTCCTCGGGTACTGATAACACATTCAATTTCTCTTTTCGGCTTAACGCGTTCGCCATAACATTTGCTTTGTCGGGATAGTAGTTAATCGTGCAATCGTAATCCTTAATCAACTCTAACCATCTTCTTTGTCTCATGTTAAGCTCTTTTGTGTGAATATGTACTTCAAACTTTTGTGATCTGTATAACTCTCACATTTTTCTCCATATAAATAATGTCTCCAAATCTTCAAAGCAAATACTATGGCTGCTAGCACCAAATCATGAGTAGGATACTTTTGCTCGTGTGGTTTTTGTTTCCTTGACGCATATGCAATAACCTTATCGTGCTACATCAGAACACATTCTAGTCCTTTATGAGAAGCATCGCTATAGATTACGAAATTCCCTTAGCCATCTGGAAGTGACAAAATAGGTGCCGTGATTAATCTTCGCTTCAATTCCTGAAAACTTTTTTCATATTTGTCGTTCCATATAAACTTTTCATGCTTCCGTGTAAGCTTTGTCAATGGTGTTGCAATCCTTGAGAAATTTTGAACAAATCGCCGATAATATCCTGCTAATCCCAAGAAACTGCTTACTTCTGTCGGTGTTTTCGGCCTTTTCCAATTTGTAATAGCTTCAATCTTTGCCGGGTCCACTTTGATCCCTTCATTACTGACTATATGTCCTAAGAACTAAACTTCCTGTAGCAAGAACTCACACTTCGAGAATTTAGCATATAACTTTTTCTTCCTCAAAATCTCTAAAGCTGTCCTCAAATGTTCTGCATGATCCTCTTCTGTCTTTGAATAAATAAAAATATCATCTATAAACACAATAACAAATCCAAGTATTCCTTGAAAATTTTGTTCATCAGGTCCATAAATGCTGCCGTGGCATTGGTTAATCCAAAAGACATCACTAAAAATTCATAATGTCCGCACCTTATTCTGAAAGCTGTCTTCGGTATACCCTCTGGCTTAATCTTTAGTTGGTGATATCCCGAACTCAAATCAATCTTGGAGAAGTACTTGGCTCCTTTCAACTGGTCAAAAATATCATCAATTCGAGATAACAGATACTTGTTCTTGATTGTAAGCTTGTTGAGCTCTCAATAGTCGATGCACAGTCTCATGCTCCCATCCTTCTTCTTGACAAATAATACCGGTGCACCCCACGGGGATACACTAGGTCTGATTACTCCTTTCTCTAACAACTTTTGCAATTGCTTTGCTAATTCCTTCATTTCGACGGGCACCATTCTGTACGGGGCCTTGGATACTGGTTCCGTTCCAGGTGCTAAGTCAATTGCAAACTCAATTTCACTGTATGGAGGAAGTCTCGGTAACTCATCGGGAAACACGTCTGGAAATTCATTGACTACCGAAATATCTTCAAGTTTTGCTGGCTCCTGACTTCTATCAATTACATATGCAATGAAATGCTCGCATCCTTGTCATAACAACCTTTTAGGTTGGATCATCGTTAAGAACTTCTTTGCTTGCTGCTGGCCCTTAAACGTTACTATCCTTTCGTCTGGCATCTTTACAATTACCTTCTTATTACGACAGTCTATTTGGGCATCTTGTTTAGATAACCAATCCATTCCTAAGATAACGTCAAACTCTCCTAGCTTAAATGGTATCAAATCCACACAGAACTTATTACCAGAAATCTCAATTTCATAATTCCCACAAACTTGATTAACAGATACAAGTTCTTGATTTGCTAATTCCACAGTCATTATTTCATTTAAATACTCAACTAGATAATTTAACTTACCAACAAAATCTTGAGAAATAAACGATCGAGTTGCTCCCAAATCTATTAACACTTTGGCACATAAAGAATTCATATTAAGTGTACCTGCCATGACATTAGTGTCCTGAATAGCGTCCTTCATAGACATATCAAAAACTCTAGTCCTTGGAGTCTCATTCACAACTGGAGTAGATCTCATAATCCTCAATACATTACTGACTGGGGCTGGTGTCTTGCAATCCCTTGCTATATGTCCTGGCTTTCCATATTTAAAGCATGTAAATCCAATGGCTGTAACCTTAACTATTGGATTCCAGGTAGGCTGATCCTTGCTCACTTGCTCTCTTGCTGGTTGGTTGCGGCACTCCCTCGAATAGTGCCCTTTCTGATTACACTTGAAACAAACCACACTCAACTTATTACAAACTCCTCCGTGCTTCTTCCCACATACCTGACAATCTAGAAAAGTTAGCCTCAACTGATATGGCTGATTCATATTGGCTGGACGGTTGCCTTGACCTCCGTCGCCTGCATTCTGCTTCTTGAAATTAGAATTCCTTCCTGGCTGAAACTTGCCATTCTTAAATTTGGAAACTTCCTTGGCTGTGAATATCCTTCATTTCCTTCAAACTTTCTTTTCTTACTTTCCTTCTCTTTCTGTGACATCTCGCTCTCTGTTTCTGCAATCATGGCTTTCTGTACAACTTCAGCATAGGTATCCAATTCAAATATGGCTACCTTCCCTCTGATCCATGGCTTCAGACCTTGCTGGAATCTCTTGGCTTTCTTCCTGTCAGTATCCGCATATGATGACACATACCTTGACAATTCTTCAAACTTACTTTTATAATCAGCTGCCGACATACTTCCTTGCTTTAGCTCCAAAAACTTCAACTCCATCTGGTCCTGAACAAACCGGGGAAAATATTTTTCTAAAACCAATTCTTTGAACCTTTCCCAAGTAATAGCATCTGTACCTTCCAATGTCTTCACAGAATAAAATATAGTAAGGGCTATTTATATTTACGGAATATTGGTACCCCGTTGGATCATACCGGATATAAAATAGTACGTTTATTTATAAAAACAGATCCAAAACGGTACCTGTTTCGGGATAATTATCCAAATATGTACAATTTGTACTGCGGTCTTGGTCTCAGTGCCTGGTTACACGTATTACGAGGTGATGATTATAATAGTTAATAAAAAGATCTCGTTTATCGAAAATACAAGTTTTATTGATTTACCGAAATAAATTTTGTATCGAAAATATTGCGCCGGGACCCGCACAGGACAAACCATACGCCGGATCGAAAAAGTCAAAATATGGAAAATGCTCGGAATATTACAATTAGGTTAGGAAGGAGTTCTCGGAAGAGTTTCGGGTTATAAAAATGTAAAAACGGGTGAAGTCGGCTGGTTCCCGATTATATAAAATGATTTAAAAATACTCGGAAAAAGAATTTATTAAATCCATAAACTTTCTATAAAATCATAAATCAACATAAAAATAAATAGAAATATTTGACAATTATCTATATTTTATTTTGGACATATAAAAATAAAATACTCAATTTATATTATTTTTAATCACCCAAACATATATACCATTTAGCAAAAAATTCACAGAATACATACTGAACATGCATAATATTTATTTATTAACCAAAATAATTACACGATATATCCCAGATATTACAAGTATGAACATCGTACTTCTGCTGCATCAAAGCCTTAGTCAGTGGGTCTGCAACACTATCATTACTATGTACTTTACATTTATATCTCCTTAATCATTAATCTCATTAACAAGGCGATATTGCCTAAGGACATGCCTAAACAGTCTCCATGGCTGTTTCAAAAAAATATCAATATATTCGGCTTCCATAAAATCATCAATATTCTTGCTGTGAACTATTCAAGCTAACATCAATTATATTTAGACAAAACACAAAACATACATAAACTCGTAATCATTCTTGTCTGTCCAAAAATTAGGTTCAGAAACTAGTATCAGTGTAACCCTTTATAACCAGTTCCCTATCTTATCCATACACCAAAAATAAATCTTTAGTCCTTTTTAAGTACTTAAGAATATTCTTGAAAACTATCAAGTGACCCTCACCTGGATTAGACTGGTATCTGATCGTCATGCTCAAAGCATACGAAACATCAGGATAAATACATATCATTGTACACATTATAGAGCCAATTGCTAATGTATCTGGAACTTTCTCAAACGGCCCTTATCATCTAATGATTTAGGGGGAAATTATCTTTTGAGATCACTATCCCATGAGACATCGAAATATATCCTTTCTTTGTCTATTGTATCATAAAATGATGTAATACTTTATCAATGTATGTACTCCGAATAGGTCGATTAATCTTTTCAATCTATCTCTATAGATCTTGATCCCTAATATATAGGTAGCACCGCCTAAGTCTTTCACCGAGAAACTATTTCTCAACCAAGTATTAACAACCTGTAGAAAAGGTATGTCATTCCATATCTGTTATATGTTATCTACATATAATACTAGGAATTTCACATGGATCCCATTAACCTTCTTGTAAACACATGGTTCATCTTCATTTTGAATAAATCCAAACTCTTTGATCGTTTCATCAAAATGAATATTCATTCTCCTTGAGGCTTGATTCAATCTATAAATAGATAGAAGCAACTTAAAAACTATCTTAGCAAACTTTGGATCGACAAAACCCTCAGGTTGTATCATATATACATCATGTTCAAGGCTCCCATATAAGAAAGCAGTTTTGACATCCATTTGCCAAATCTCATGGTCAAAATAAGCAACTATTGCTAACAAAATCCTGATGGACTTGACCATAGTAACTAGTGAAAAAGTCTCATCATAGTCTATACCATGAATTTATTTGAAACCTTTTGCCACTAGTCGCACCTTATAGGTCTGTACTTTACCATCCATGTCAGTTTTCTTCTTGAAAACCCACTTGCACCCTATAGGTTTTACCCCTTCGAGTGGATCAACTTAAGTCAATACTTTATTTTGATACATGGATTCCATCACGGATTTCTTGGCCTCCAGCCATCTCTCAGAGTCTGGACTATTCATAGCATCTTGGTAGGTGTGAGGCTTAACCTTATCCGTAAGCATCACATCACCATCTTGAGTCAAAATAAATTCATAATTTCTCACAGACTCATGGTGAATCCTACTAGATCTATGAATAACCCGTGTTCCTTGGACAAGATTACTTTCAACATTTTGATGTACATCCTAATCTTATTCCAACTCTGGTTCAATGTTATCATGTGGTTCTCGATCTTCATCAAGATGTATTATCCTCCCACTGATTTTCTTAGAAAGTAGTTCTCTCTCAAAAAATACAGCGGCCCGAGCAACAAACACTTTGTTCTCGGAAGGATTATAAAAACTATACCCTAGTCTCACTTAGGTATCCCATGAAATAACATCTATCTAATTTTGGTCCAAGCTTGTCAGAGGCTAAACGTTTTACAAATGATTCACGTCCCCAAATTTTCATAAATGACATGCTATGATGTTTATCAGTCTATATCTCATACGGAGTATTTTGAACCGCTTTAGTCGAAACTTGGTTAAGTGTATATGCAGCCATTTCCAGAGCATAACCCTAGAAACTGAATGGAAGATCCGCTTGACTCATCATCGATCGCACTATGTCCAACAAGGTACGATTTCTCCTCTCAGAATCTCTATTCCATTGAGGTGTTCCAGAAGGAGTAAGGTATGATACACTATCACACTCCTTCAAGAAACTCTTGAAATTGAGGTTTAAGTATTCTCCTCCACGATCTCATCGTAAAACTTTTATACTTTTCCCTTATTTGCTTTTCTACTTCGGTCTTATTCTTTGAACATTTCAAAAGAATCAGATTTGTTCTTCATAAGAACCACATATCCATATCTTCTGAAATTATCAGTAAATGTTATGAAGTAGTATAAGCCACCCCTTTCCATCATACGCATTCGACCACCTACATCATTATGTATTAGTCCTAATTGTTCGGTGGCCCTTTCACCTGATCAGGTAAAAGAAGCTTTAGTAATTTTGCCAATGATACAAAGTTCGCATCTTCCGTATGATTCAAAATCCAACTTATCCAAGTATCCATCTATATGTAACTCAGAAATGTGTTTCTCATTAATATGGCTTAACGGCAATGGTAGAGGTAATATTTAATTTGAGTCATCTTAGAACATATAAATTGTTAACTAATTGTGCAACATTATAAGCCTTCTCATTAAAATAGAATAAACAACTATTGTTTATTTAATTAAAATGAAAACCTTTCTTGTCCTGACAAGAAATTGATTTAATGTATTCCCCAAAGGCAGGAACGTAATAACAATTTATCAAGTTCTCAATCTCTCCTATATGGGCAAAATTAGGTATCGAGTTCCTTCAACTAGAGCAACAATTTTTGCTCCAATTCTAACCCGATACCTGAAGCTTGACTATTGCTAGTCTTCTTCTTTAGATCTTCCAAACAAGCTCGACAATTTAACTTCCAATCATTCAGTTATTTCCACAAAAATGAAAATCATTTCCTTTAGCAACACCACTATCAGGCTTTAAAAGCTCTTTGGGATTGGATTTTAGTTTGGCACGGAATAAGATCAAATCTTCACCTTGCCTATCCACTTTCCTTTCCCATTTTCATTCCATGTGTACATCATCAGTATGGATGTAATTCATTCCTTTACCGTGTTATTTTCATCAGTTCTAAACATGCTTAACAACTCAGTAAATGTTCTGTTTATCTCATTCCTTTGGTTCTTAATAAACTAAGAATAGAAGTTGTTCAAAGATTGTTTGATCAAATCAATCTGAGTCTCTAGACTATTCTTGAAACCCAAAATATCAAGGTACATTTACCTATCATCTTTAGAACATGTGGT
The DNA here is from genome assembly GCF_009905375.1 of Apium graveolens. Taxonomy (NCBI): domain Eukaryota; kingdom Viridiplantae; phylum Streptophyta; class Magnoliopsida; order Apiales; family Apiaceae; genus Apium; species Apium graveolens. Next base: position 153,921,157 of record NC_133657.1, on the reverse strand, counting down.
CCAACCAGATATCATTCTCCCATCAATGCAAAAATATGGTGCCTTATTATTGTCAAATCTTTCTGACGAGCCTATCCTTTAAACATCCTTTGAAGGTGCTCAATCATATCATAAGCATCATTATGCTCTTGTTGCTTCTAAAGCTCAACACTCATAATTATAAGCATGAGACATGAAACATCAGTTGCATAATTAATTTGCTTCTGGTAAGTATTTTGTTCTGGAAATGTTTCAATCTCAGCCAGAAGAAATAAGGGAGGGGTTTGATTGACATCCTTGAACCTGAGGACAATCCTCAAGTTCCCATGTCAATCGAGGAAATTATTTCATGTCAACTTGTCCTTCTTAAGGACTATTATATAGAGAATTTATTTGTGTTATTTGTCATTTGATATCTACAATATTAAAGTGCATAAAATGACTTAGTCTACAGATGATCATTAAATTATATTCAAGTGATTATTCATTATATATTCACAATATATATCTCCCACTATTTTTATCAAATCAATAGCCCTAACTATTAATTTATAAAAAATGTCTTCTATATCCTTTCTAGTGAGCCAAGATCCATATTTCCCCATGCGTTAGGTCAGCTTTGGCTTTTCTCCTAAAACACGATTATTTAGGTAGACAACATTTGTCAATTATATCAACTATATAACTCTTGGATAGCTTGGTGGAACAACATTTGTTCATATTTATCTAATAAATCTCACCAAACTCTATGCCTCTAAGTTCACAATCCTATTATGATAACTTAGTTAAGTCAAACCCAATAGTCAAAAAGTATCAATATACTTCAACATATCTCCCACGATAGATAGGAGTCCTTCGCTTTGGCGAACCCACTCCTGGTCGATCTAGGGGTTAACATATTGAACTCATTAGAAGGCATCTGATCAACTTAATATTAACTTTAGGGTTTTGTTAATTTTAAAACGATCATGATCCCATCATAAAGAGATTCCAATTTTTCCTTGAATAAAATACTTTAAATCAATATTCGTCAATAGTTTGATTTCCAGGTAGTGAGGGAGTCATCACGGTCTCGCTTAAAACCCACAACCTTACAAGTTCAATGAACTCGCTTTTGACAAAATCGCCCTATGTCAGAAACAAAGAAAATTTGTATTTTATTCCGTGTTTTATAAACACGAGAATCCCATAATCGTTTGTTCATTTTAAAATCTTGAATTGTTACAGATTTTATCATGTTTAGCAAGCATGGCATGGGTGTCGTATCTAATACATACATCCTTAATCTAATTAAGCATGCATCTTTATAAACTACTTTACACATACATTCATCATATGCGCATATATATGTAAAGTGCAATAAATAAATGTGGTTGGTTATGACTTCATCCTATGTGATCTTTATCAAGCTAATGACAAAGATCTAGGTCAATCTAAAGTGGAAAATAAATATAGGCTAACTATTACATGTCTTTTTTCTTGTATTGCTTCCTTGGATGGCCTCCGTGTGGGATTACCATTGATCTTCAAATCTTCATGTCTACATGTACATTACAAGAATGAAATATGAAAACTAATCTAATGAACTTAGAAGAAGAACTCGAGTTACATTCGAGATTTAATAATTACAAGATTAAACGACATGCAAGCCGTATTTGAAAAACCAAAACCATTAACCTAAGGTCATAAACCATAACCATCCACCTTGCTCAATTAACACAAAATAACATGTTAAAACACATAATCTGATCTTAAAATATCATACCCATCATGATCTAATCATAAAAACCAAATATTGAAAAAATTAGAAAATTCAAAATTAAATCTGATAACATTAAATCGCAGATTACAGGGCCTAAATGACGTCAAACTCCTTACAGATCAGTTGATAATAGATTTAGCTATCGGTTACGTTCAGACGCTCGATTCCATATGAAATAGCGTATTCGTTCGCCAAAATCCGACACCAGACACAGATTTCAGCAAATCCGCTGCATCCGATTCAGAATCGTATCAAAAACAATTCTTATAATAAGAACAAACACAAAATATGTATATATCAATATATATATACAGATTATATAATCATCATATGATTACACAACTCTCATGAATATCATATATTCAATTTATATATATACATACGCATATATAAACATAATAACATGTAAAACAAACAAAATCACATACATAACAGTTATGGAATATTGTATACATGTTATCATCATAAAACCAGTAAACACATAAACAAATTAAACACTTTTCGCAAGTAGCTCTGATGCCATTATTGGGTTTCGAGAACATAAATGCAACGGAAACAGTAATTAAAAATGTAAAAAAAATTAGAATTTTCGAAACCCACCGCAGGATCCATGTGAAAAACTTATATTTAATTCGTAGATCAGATTGTTTACCTTAAGAAGTTTTACCAAATAGTTGACTAATGGAGATCCAAAACTTGTTCAATCACCACGCATCTCGTTCTCGCGATCTACGCTCTATCGGTATCCACACGAATGCTTGAACTCAAGGATTGAATGTGTACTAGAATAAAACCCATTTCTTCTTGCTCTTTGCCATCTTCTCTCTTGGTGGCTAGGGTTTTACTAAAAGTCTTGCACACCAAAAAATCAGCCACACAAGAGATATTATATAGGGAGTATAAAAACGAATTATAACTCTTAACTAATTAGGAGTTATTATTAATTCAAAATACCTATTTGTATTATAATTAAATTTCACTTAATTATTTAACAAATAAATTTCATAATTAATATTAGTAAATTCGAATTATCAATATTTATCTAATTAATTAAGTCATACTTAATTAATATTATAAATAATTCAAATTACTTTATTATAATTTAAATCCAATTTAAATTAAATAATCCTTCAAGCATTCTTAGTGTGTGACCCTATAGGTTATTATTACGTTGTCAACGAATTTTAATTCTAATTTAAAATCGTAAACAATGAGCGGCATCTAGTAATACATCATTGCTACCCAAGTAATAATAATTGAATTGGTGATCGATTAAACCTTTTGTGAATAATGTACAATGTAATATAATCCCTTTAACCAAATATTATAGATTAAACTAGAGGCATGTAATGTGTCATCCTCATCATAGTTTAATCCAAGTTTCGTTGATCAATGATTAGACTATCATATCAAATCAACATTTGAGCGTGGCCACGTATTTCATAGTTTAGCTCACACAAGAGGCCAATAATATCACTCCTAAAATAGGAGGGTTAAATCCCATCTAGATCATTCATATTTCTCATACGATTCATAATATACCCAAAGTCCACTTTTATTTTTACCCGGTCAAGGATAACTTTTAATGGAATCAATGTATATTAATTCTCGTATAGAAATATAATGACTTTAGGTCTAAGGACCATTACATCATTATCACTGTGAGAATTACTTATGACAGAACAGACATGTAAAATCTCATATTGGGTCTGTCCAGCACCATGTACATATACATCTGCCTGTGTTTTTGACTTTAGTATCACTATACCTATGATCAATGAGATGTGATCATCAGTCAACAAACACACCAGTCTTAATGCATTATTATTGTCCCTTAATAATAATACTCGACTAGGGACCTTTAGGAATATTGATACTATTCTCATAATCTCATTTCTAAGTCACGTACTTAGAGATATAGAATTACATATCATATTCCAAGGACATTTATTAATCTAACATTTATATCACAATAAATTAAGAATTAATAAATTATAAAGAGAATAATCAATAGAACATAAACATTAATAATCCTAATGTCTTAAACTAAAACATCATGGTATTGTCTCTAGGGCACAAACACTAACAGAAGGTGCATTGGAGACTTGAGTCACAGGGTCTTTAATAAAAACTGATGAAACCCCTGTGTTTGTGATGGTGTAATCAAGGTCTACCTTAGCATGTAGCCTCTCACCATCTAAAGATTATTTCTGAGTGGTGATCACAGCTTCAAGAACTGTGTCACTTGATTTTTGGGAGAGCTTGGGAAGTGGATTCAAGCTCTTTATTGTAAGAAGAAGAAAATTAAGAAATAAGATTTTGAAGATCGGTATTGAGTGTTGGCAGCTCCCCCTGAATGGAAGAGGGAGTTTCAAGTGATGTGCTCTTACTCATGTGTGTGCCATCCAAATTGCTTCTTTGACCTTCTTAAGAGTGCTCAAAAGAGTGTGCAGACACTTTACAAGTGGCACTTCGGATGGGGCTTGATACAATAGTGACATCTTGTTGTGAAGATGTCACTAGAGTCTGTTTACTCCCCAGTTGTACAACTACATCTTTTTTAGAAGATGCAGAGGTGGTCATTTGAGTGGTTAGCTCTATTTTCCTTCGCTTCTTTGGCTTTTTGACCAAGAGTGACACTGTTTCACTTGATTCCTCACCAGTTTCACTAACTACCACTAAGTTGGTTTACTTCCTCTTCTTTTTACTAACTCCATCCTTTTGATAGAATGAAGCAGTTGGCTTACTACTAGCTAAGGATTGTTAAATGATGGTTGCAACTGTGTTATGCTCCTGTGGGTGTTCCTGTATTTGTGCTACTACAGACCCAAGAGCCATAGTTGACTTAGATATTGCACTACTTCTCATGTCAGGCATTGGTTAAGGGTAAGTTCTAAATTTCTTCAACTTGAAGTTAGTGATATTTAGACTGACCTTTACCTGGTTCTTTGTATTAAGTTATCCAAATAGAATTTTAGACACTTGTTTACAAATGCCTATTTGATTTACATCTATACCTTCTAGCAAGTGTATGTTAGTTCATTTATAATTTGAAGTTGACATAATAAACCTAGGGAAGAAAATTTCCTTATCCCTACTTACCTAAGACATAGTGAGTCTTGTGCTTAGCTCCTCTACTATCAAGCTTCCAACATCCATATGACCATTCCCTCCTCGGGTTATTTTTGTTTAGCATGTCCATGTCAATCTTTTCACTGTAGTTTATGAAGTCCATGAATTCAGCCAATTCCTAAGTTGTAGGAGATTCAACCAAATTGCCTGTAGGAATGCCTAGAGCTTTATTGATGTCATTTACATTGAAACTCAACAGCATACCCCTTATGGTGCAGTTAACCACCATGGAAACTGATTGATTGTCATGGACGTTGGTGTGAATCACTGCAGTGTTCCAGAAATCATTGAGAACATCCAAGTACTGCACTGAGTTGGAGGTTAGGGCTCCTGATAGATATGAATCACCGATGAACTTCATAAAATATTTGAAGTTGTCTGGTGCCTGAGTTGGGTCAATAAAGGCTAGGAAGTTGGTTCCATCCTTAGGGTTGGTTGCTCTGACAGTTTTTGTGTTTGATGCAATTATAAAGAGTTTTGAATTTGAGTGGGTAAGTGTTTTTGAGAGAGAGAAAGCTTGAACAGTTTGAGAATGGTGAAAAATTGCAGGAACTAGGTCAATTGAGTTCTCAAGAGCGTAAAGAGGGGTTATGTCGAGATGTCTGGGTATTTATAGGGCAGATATTTGACTTATTGACAAGAGAAGAATGAACGGTTGAAAATTACTTGTAGATAAGTCACATGACTTATAGAGATCTCATGTAGAGATTCCTGACTCTTATCGAGAACTAGATAATGACTTATCGAGATGTTGTACAATACCCGGTCTATCCTTTTGGACTAACTTATTCTATTTTATATTGAAGAATTTAATACAAAATTATAATTGATTTTGTATCAAAAGTATTTACTGAAATAATTTATTAAATTAAATTGTTTCAGTTCTGAGTTATCGAGAAGTCTAAAATTTGAATTGTAGAGAACTTTATATTGATAAGTATATCGAGATCTCTACAATACTTGTTGAGAAGTCATAAAAAACTTATCGATAAGTCTATCAAGAAGTCATGAAAACGACTTATCGAGAAGTCATACAATGACTTATCGAGAACTCTTTTCTCTACATACTTTTGATCTTTCTTGAATATGTCTTATACTAATTTCACATATTAACAATGTGAACTAACATTTGGACAGTTTTTCTTAGAATTAGAAAAATTCCAAGTTAGATTTATCTTTGAAGAATAAATATCTAGAGAATTCTTAAATATTTATGGATCATACTCCAGTTAATTCCTAATTAAATCAAATTTGTTTTGATTTATCAAGAATTAATCTGATGCAACATGTTAGTTGAGTTCTTACCTTTAGGATGAAGAATTTAACGTACCAATATTAAGTCTAGTGAAGGTTGTTTCATCCAAAGGTTTAGTGAAAATGCCTGCTAACTATTTTTCTGTTGGAACAAAAACAGGCTCAATAGTACCATTAGCAGCATGTTCTCTAATAAAATGGTACCTTACATCAATGTGCTTAGTTCTACAATAATTAACTGGATTAGTATTAATAGATATTGCACTAGTATTGTCACACATGATAGGAATCTTTTGTAACACTAGACCATAATCCATTAGTTGATATCTAATTCAAAACACTTGAGTACAACAATTTCCAGTAGCTATATATTCTGCTTCGGTTGTGGAAGTTGACACATATTGTTGTTTCTTACTATACCATGATACAAGTCTTTGACCAAGGAATTGACAGCTTCCACTTGTGCTTTTTCTGTCTATCTTGCATCCAACAAAATTTGCATTTGTGTATCCAACAGTTTCAAAACAAGTTCCCCTAAAATACCACAATCCCAAGTTTGGCGTTCCCTTCAAATATCTGAAAATACTTTTGACGGCCATTAAATGTGACTTTTACGATTTACTTGAAATCTAGCATATAGTCATGTAGCAAACATGATGTCTGGTCTACTTGGAGTCAAATAAACTAAAGATCCAATCTTTCCCTTGTAGCTTGAGATGTCTACACTTTTTTCTTTCTTATCTTCATCCAATTTGGTAGCTTTAGAAATAGGGGTTGATGCAGGTGAGCAATCCACCATTCCTAATTTCTTTAGAAGATCTTTGACATACTTAGTTTGACTGATGAAAATTCCATCACTTTTTTGGCTAACTTGAAGGCCAAGAAAGTAACTCAGTGCTCATCTCATATTCACTTTGCATGAGTCTTGAGAGTCTTTGACACATCTTTTCATTAGTAGAACCAAAGATGATATCATCCACATAGATTTGAATTAGGATGATGTCATCACCATGTTGCTTTAGAATAGAATTTTGTCAATTGTGCCTCTAGTGAATCCATATTTTATTATAAATTTTGATAAAGTGTCATACCATGCTCAAGGTGCTTACTTCAATCCATAGAGAGCCTCAAATGTCTATAAACAAAATCTGAAAATTCTGGATCTTCAAAGCCAAGAGGTTGTTGCATATAGAATACTTCTTCTAGTTCACCATTAAGGAATGCACTTTTTATACCCATTTGCTACACCTTGAAATTGGAATGTGAAACAAATGCAAGGAAAATTTTATTGCTTCAAGTCTTGCAACTGGAGCAAAAGTTTTATCATAATCAATGTCTTCCTCTTGTGAGTAGCCCTTGGCAACCAGTCTTGCTTTATTACTTGTTACAATACCATTTTCATCCATTTTGTTCCTGTACACCCATTTTGTTCCAATGATGCTTCTGTTTCTTGGTGCATGAACCAATTCCCAAACTTTATTTCTTTCAAATTTGAGACAGAAAGCATGCATGCAGGCATTCATTTGCAGTGGCACTTCTAGTCCTCATTCCAGCATTAGGATCACCAATTATAGCATCTTTCGTGTGACTTCTATCCCTTTTCTGGTGCGATGATTTTGATGACTAGAATTGTCATCCTTTTCTTCATTGTTGGCATGACTTGCAAAACTATCATCTCTTTCTCCCCCTGATTTTGTGCCAACAAATTCAGGTGTTCTTCTTTCTTGATATGAATTCTCATTGTCAATATTCACCAGTTCACTTGTCTCTTCCTCCACTTTATTGTCTGCATTATCTTCAACTTCATCTTTAGAATCTCTGTCAAGGTTGAGATTAACAAATTTTAAATTTTTAGCTTCATTTTTATCAAGACATTCCAAGCCTGGATAGTTGTCATCATCAAATGTCACATTCGTGCTTTCCATTATTTTCTTCTGCTCTAGCACATAAACTCTGTAGGCAGTCCTTTCTAATGAATATCTAAGAAAGATAACTTCAAATACTTTGAAGTCAAATTTCCCAACATGCTCAGAGTTGTCTTTTAACACAAAATACTTGCTTCCAAACACATAAAGATGCTTTACAGTAGGCTTTATTTTTGACATGATTGAGTAGGGTGACTTGCCAATACATTTGTTCAACAAACATCTGTTCTGAGTGTAACATGATGTGTTAACAGCTTCTTCCCAAAAACTGGTTGGTAACTTGGCATCCTGCACATCGTCCTTGCAGCTTCAACTAAAATTTTGTTTTTCCTTTCAACCACACTATTTTATTAAGGTGTTCCGGCAGCAGAGAACTCTTCAATAATGCCTTTATCTTTACAGAATTCACTTAGTATTGCATTTCTGAATTTTGTACCATTTCACTCTTCAGTCTCTTGATAGAATTTTGAATTTCAGCATGCTTCTCAATTTTCTTTATGTGTTCAATGATAATGTGTGGAGTTTCATCTTTTGAATGCATAAATTTTATCCAATTGTACCTTGAGTAGTCATCCATCATCATCAATGCATACTTCTTTCTAGATATGGGTATGACATTTTCAGGGCCAAATAAATCCATATGGATAAGCTGTAGTGGAGCATTGATGGAATTCACAACTTTGCTTTTGTGACTAGACCTCTTCATTTTGCCTTTTTGACAAGTTTCACAAATTCATTTTGAGCAAATTCCAAAACTGGCATATCTCTTACCAATTCTCTTTTCACTAGAGTATTAATTGCTTTGCAGTTTAAGTGAGAGAGCTTCTTGTGCTAGAGTTTGCTTTGTTCACTAGATGCCTTAGCGTAAAAGCAACATATCCTATCCTTGTTTGTTGAGTTCATCTCTGCAACAAACAAGCTTACTTTCCTTAATTCTTTCGGAGCAACTTCACCAGTCTTCTTGCTTGTGATTGAGCAGTCTTCTTTGTCAAAAATAGCTTTGAAACCTTTGTCTGTAAAATGACTGACACTTGGAAGATTTATTTCAAGACCTTCAACCAGTGATATATTTTCAATGACAATATTTCCATGGATCAAACTGTCATATCCCATTATGAATCCTTGTTGTTGTCTCCAAAGATCATCAAAGGGCCAACCATTTCCTCAAACTGTGATAACAAGTCTTTATCACTTGTTATGTGTCTAGAGCATCCACTATCAATGATTCAGATGACTTTATTCTTCTTGTCCTGTACACAATAAGGTTTAAGTGTGTTTAGCTACCCAAGTAGTGTAGAGCACTTTCTTCTTCTTCACAGAGTTAACAAAAGTAGAACTTGAATATTCAAAAGAAATAGCAGTCTTAGTTTGATTAACATTTTCTTCTTCGATCACAAATCCAAAGTTAACTTCTTTTAGATCCTTTCTGAGCTTATGACAGCTGGTCATCACTTTCATATTGCATGAAATGCAATTAAACTTATCACAGAAAGAGTATGGGTCATTTGTTTGAGCCTCATTATATTTGCAAGCTCCATACTTTGGCTCACTAACAACCTTTTTACAAAGTGAGTTAAATGATTTGTTGAGCCACATCTTTGACACTGCTTTCTGGGATCATCAGCAACATATGCATAATTATTGCTTTTTTACACATATCTTTCCATTTCTGTTCTTCTTTTTATTTCCAGCGCTTTCATTCTTGATCTCATTGATTGGTATCTTGGTAAATGGACTCGGGCTTCTTCTCACATTCAGTATTGAGAGTGAATTTTGCATTTTTCTTCCCATCATCTTCATCTATAATTTCTTGCTTGATGATAAGCTCCTCTTCACTGAAGTTCACCTCATGCTTTGACAAAGGGTGCATTTACCTTTTTGATCACCACATAAACTTCTTTGTTCACACTTTCCTCTCCCTTGTCCATATCACTTTTCTTGTGAGATGCACCGGCCTCATAGTCCAAACGAATAGCTATGTTAGCACAAGGCTTGTTCTTTTCATTGTATTGACCAACCAATTGAGATGCATTTTTGAATAACTTGAGCTTAATATCATTTTTCTCAACTTTGTCTCTTAGCACAACTTCTACTTCCTCTACACATTTCATCTTGTTTTTGAGATATTCATTTCTTGTATGACTGCTTCTAGACTATCACGCTGCGACAGTTCTTGTTTTTCAATCTCAAGTTTCTCATTCACTTTTGACAGCCTACTCACTTCCTCAGCAGTTGCCACCATGCTTGTATAAATGTGAAACATTTTTAAACTCATCTTTTCAACAGTTTCCTTATATTGTGAAGCATTCAAATCAATGATGGTTAGAATAAGTACATTATATTTATATGTATATGACTCTCCTCCTTCCAAGGCCATTAGAGCATAGTTTCCATATTCTTCAACATCATCTTCATCATCTGTGTCATCCAAACTCTTACCTTCAGCAATATAAGCTTTTCCCTGTTGCTTTCTCAGAACTGCTTCAAATAAGCCTTGTCCTTTCAAAATGGAAAAGGCTCCAAAAATCCTTATCCTTCTTCAATTTCTTTGGCTTCCTGCATTCTGTGGCAAAGTGACTAAGTTCATCAAAGTTGTAGCATCTAATCTTTGATCCGTCCACAGATCCTAACTTGTAACCACCTTTGTCGGTTGCATTTGTCTGAGTCTTTCTTTTCCAGTTATTGTTGTAGGATGTTTGACCTTTACCCTTGAAATACCTATGCTTCTTGACTCTGATGTTTGAAAATTTTCTTGCTAGATCATCCATAGTCTGGCCATTTCATCCAACTCATCAAGAGTTCATCTTCCAACTCCAAAATGACTTGTTTTTGAGGTTTCTTGTTCCTCTGCTCAATGGCTTAAAAAATTGAGTATGGGGTTCAATTTCATCTTCAGTCATTTTCTTGTCATTGGCTATCAAGGCACTTGATACATCCACAACATGCCCTTGACTCACTGTTAAAGACTTTTTTTGCATCATTTCCGGCTCATAAGTTTTAAGCATGCCATATAAAACCTCTAAGTTATGCTCCCTAGATCTCTTCCTTCTCTCATTGCAGAGATATTTTTTTTAAATGGTCAGGAAGAGTGAGCAAGGATTTAAGGTTAACTTCCCCAGCTTCATTGTATTTGTCATGAAGTTGCAAGTCATTTCAACTTGTTGAATCTTTCAAAGACTTCAAATGCCTTCTTTAGGTTTAGCCATGAAACCCTCATATTGTGAGACTATAATTCTTATCTGGTTTGATCTTACCTCTTCAGTACCTTCACACAAGATCTCTATCTTTTCCCAGATCTGCTTAGCTGACTTATAGTTGATAATGTTATTGTATATCATATTATCAAGAAATTCAATGAGAATGAGTTGCAAGCTACTGTCAAGCAAAACTTTCTCCTTTTTTTGTTCACTATATGTAGATGGATCTTTAGGAGCAAAGTGTCCAGGAATGACCATATCACCATCTATTGCTTCAGGCACCCTTACCATAGGAATGAAGAGTCCATGCTTAAGAATTTCAATATACAGTGGATTGGCCATCTTGATAAACAACATCATCTTCTTCTTTTATAAGGTGTAGTTCACTTTGTCAAAGATAGGGATCTTGATACTGCTAAGTTTCGTGTGCTCATACTTCCAAGATCTAATCTGTTTACTTTCAGCTTTTACTCTAATACCACTTGTTAGGTATGAAGTGCAATACAGAGGGGGTAAATGTGTTTTCTTATTTTGTTGATGAATTGTGCATGTTTTTGGCTTGTGGAACTAAACAACAAGATGTATTTCTAGTGATAAAAGACTGTATGTAAACACACAAGCAATCTATCAAAAACTCACCTGATTTGTATTAAATCAAACTTATTTTGCTATAAATCTGTGTTCTTAAAAATAAGAACTCAGCTACTTATCTTGAGAGAATTAGAAGATTTTCTAGATCTGTTTGTTATTTCTAAACAAAGGACCTGTGACATATTTTATAGATCAACATGCACGGTTTACAAAACTTGCACTAAAATAGACTAACACATTCTCTAAAGCTCATTTGTCTATTTCTATTTCTAGTGCATATATGTGCATAATCTACTAGGTATGTGACCCTCCTTTGTCCGGTTAATCTTGGCCCTTAATCTTGTATTCTTCAAGCTGCATTTGCAGGCTTTACAATTCAGTGATAGAATTGTTTGTTGACTGATAATCTTGGATCTTCAAGTTATTTGTATTCTGAATTCTGAAGTTGCTTGTCGAGATTTCTTTTATTGTGTAGAGATGTCAGATATCGATAAGTAAAATGACTTATCGATATCTCCAGTTTTCTATAAAGGCTTTTGATTTGTCGAGGTCTCCAGTTCTATATAAGTAGAATGACTTTTTGATATCTCCAGTTCTCTATATAAGCTTTTGACTTGTCGATTCTCCAGTTCTCTACATGAGCTTTTGACTTGTCGACATCTCCAGTTCTCTACATAAGCTTTTGACTTGTGGATATCTCCAGTTCTCTACATGAGCTTTTGACTTGTCGATATCTCCAGTTCTCTACATAAGCTTTTGACTTGTCGATATCTCCAGTTCTCTACATGAACTTTATGACTTGTTGATATCTCTAGTTCTTTACATGTAGATTGACTTGTCGCTATCTCTTGGGACTTTGATACAAGACATTTTAGACTTCTCGGCATACTTCTCTATATTCCTTGATATGTGACTTATTGATATCTGACTTTGAACATTTTTCCTCAAACAATATTATTTAACTCCAAGCTTCTAGACTTCCCTCTGGGGCATGATCATGATTGATCTTCTTCCATAGTTTATTCCTTAGCTTGATGGTTGTTCACAGAAAAATCTTCCAGTCTAATATACTTAGCATTTTTAAAGACTCAAGACATACATTTACTTAATATAATGAGATTATAATACAACTTATCCTTAGGGTTGTCAAGTTGATTTAGTCTTGTTATGTATAAGCATGTCTTGTACAACATCTTTGATATGTGACTTCTTGACATTTGACTTAGAAGATTTTTCAATCTACATCATTATTCTTCACCAAGTTGTTTATCTTCATTCTGAGATATGATCATGCTTGATCTTCTTCCAGAGATTTATTCCTAGCTTGTTGGTTGTTTACTAAAAAATAATCCAGTCTAGTCTATTCAAACATTTTTACAGACTCAAGAAATACTATTACATATTGCAAAAATGTTTTAAGTCAACTAAATCTTAGGATTGTCAATGTGACTTAGTCTTGTTATGTTAAGGCATGTCTTGCATAACATGATACATCCCCCACTGGAGTTTTTCCTATATTTGTCCAGTTCTCACTGTTAACCCCATTTTAGTTTTGACCTTGAGCCTGGTTTTGTGAGTTTTTCCCAGAATTAGCCCCCATAATTCCTTCTTGAAGCGAAACCACTTCACTCACATATGTGATCTCTAAAATAATATAAAAGTATTATCGTTTGACATATTGACACATAAGGATCATTAAAAGCATAACTTAAAAAATTTCCGTATTTTATCATTATTTTTATCATAGTAATGGACACGAGAGTAAAATCCCCACAGTGATCTCACTCGATCTTTATAATTAGGTTGTCCCATTAAACCAAGATATTGGGATCTCCAGTCAACAAGGTTGGTATTCCTTTATATCAACTTTTGTTATGGGCTTAAGTCTCATTCATTTCGATAATTTATCAACTAACTCTCTTGTTAATCCTTTGGCTAGCGGATCTGTAGTGTTATCCTTTGACTTGATGTAGTCAATAGTGATAACTCCAATAGAGAGCAGTTGTCTAACAGAAATGTGTTGTCGACGAATATGCCTCGACATTCCATTATATAGTACACGCTCGACTGTACCAATTGCTGTAGTGCTATCACAATTTATATAAAGTAGTGGTACCGGCATCTCCTATCTTGAAATATCCTCTAAAAATTGGCATAATCATTCATCTTGTTCACTTGCTTTATCCAAAGCAACAAACTCAACTTTCATCGTAGTTTTGTCATTACCATTTGTTTCGAAGATTTCCACGGGATTGCTCCACCTGCAAGTGTAAATACATATCTGCTTATGGATTTTGATCATTTTATACCAATTATCCAGTTTGAATCACTAAACCCTTCAAGTATAGGTGGATATCTTGTTAATTCAATCCATAATCATGCGTATATCTCAAGTACCTAAATACTTTAGTTATCACTTTTCAATGATCCATACCTGGGTTAATTGTGTATCGGCTTAGCTTACTAACAGTAAATGCAATATCTGGATGTGTACAATTCATTAAGTACATCAGACTTCATATTACTTTAGCATATTCTCCTTGAGAAACACCATCACCTTTATTTTTTTAAAGATGTAAAGTCGTATCAAAAGTAATTCTTAACACACCATCATCTTTGATAAATTCCTCAAGGATCTTATCAACGTAATGTGACTAATTTAGCACAAGTCCATTTGACATTCTAAGGATCTCTATCCCTAGAATTACAACAGTTAAGCCCATATCTTTCATGTGTAATCTTAAATATAATATGTCTTTAGTAGATTTTACCATTTTGTCATTACTACCAACAATGAGCATATCATCAACATAAATATACAGGGTCACATATCCCACTATTTTATCTTTGACATATACATATTTGTCACATTCGTTGACTTTAAATCCATTTGATAATATAACACTGTCAAATTTCTGATGACAATCTCAAGATGCTTGATTTAAGCCATATATTGACTTAACCAATTTACAAACTTTATGTTCCAATACTGGCACTACAAAAGCCTCAGATTTCTTAGTATAGACTTTTTCATGTAAATTTCTATCCAAAAAGGTCATTTTTACATCCATTTGATGCACTTTAAGGTTTTGTAATGCTGCAATAGCAATTATCATCCTTATAGATGCCATTCTCGTCACCGGAGAATAAGTATCAAAATAATCAATGCCTTTGTTGGGAATCTGTTGTGAACTTGATGATTACATTAACAAAACACCTTGGTAGATTTAACTTAGTGAAAAATGTAGCACTCGATGGATGATCAATTATAGTCCCAACGGATGATTCAATATAGTCTCGACGGATGACTAATTGATATCCATCGGGTGAGTAGCTTATGTAACAATAAGTCATGTAGCATATTTCTGCAAACATCTTTGTATAGATTCTGTAGTAGCATATAAGTCATGTTGACTTTAATTAGATATGCAAAATAGGTTGATTAATTATAAATATAAGATGTCTTGTAATTCTGCATAAGTGAAATGAAGTCAAGTGTCAAATAGCTACCCGACGGATGATCAACAAAGCTACCCGACAGATGATCAACAAGGCAACCCGATGTACCCGACGGATGATCAATTAAAACATATGTTCACAGTGACAACACAGTCACATGCGTTGGGTGTTTGCAAAAGGAATGTGGCAACAAAGGAGCATAACCATTTCCATACAAAATTAAGAAGATTTTCAAAGATGCTGGAATAGAATAGTGAAGCAGCATGGAGTTTGACCTAATAGTTTATTTTATTATCCTATCTTATTACCATGTAAACTTGGTGGTATATAAACCAAGTGTAGCTAGTAGAACAAACAACTAAGCAAACACTTTTAGAAGAGAATTAGAAAAAGCTGTAACTGTTAAGAATTTTTCTTTAGTTTGTTTGTTCACTTGTAAAGCAGCTGTGAGATAATTTATTCTTCACAGAGTTCTTAATTCGATATATATATATATATATATATATGTGGTGGATACTTTCAAATCCATCAGAAAGTTTTAAAGACTTGTGTTTTTATTAATTTGTGTTTTTGATTTATTTAACTTGTGATTCCGCATCTTGCAAATCAAAACACTTATATATATAGTTTGAGTTAGAACATTTTATAGTTCAAGAAAAAGTTTACTAGAATTACATTCAACCCCCTTCTGTAATTCTTGCTGCATTGTTAGGGACTAACAATTGGTATCAGAGCAAGCTCTTGAAGCACAAAGAGTTTAAAGATCACAACAAATAGCAAGATGAACAAGAAGGATGTTGGAGTCAAAATTCCTTTTCTGGACAAAGATAATTACCATCATTGGAAGGTAAAGATGCATCTTCATTTACTTTCTCAAGATGAGGCCTATGTGAATTGCATAGAGAAAGGTCCTCATGTACCAATGAGAGCTGCAACTGGAAATGAGCCATTAGT
This sequence comes from Apium graveolens, assembly GCF_009905375.1. Taxonomy (NCBI): domain Eukaryota; kingdom Viridiplantae; phylum Streptophyta; class Magnoliopsida; order Apiales; family Apiaceae; genus Apium; species Apium graveolens. The sequence goes on along the minus strand of NC_133657.1, from coordinate 153,904,904 downwards.
TCTCAAGCCAAGGCATGAATGTTCAGATCCTGATACTAAACAAGTCAGGAAAGACAAGAAGGCCATGAATATTCTGTTCAATGTGATGGCACTGAACAAGTTAGAGAAAATAAGATACAGTTACTAATTCAGCAATATGAGCATTTCTACTATGAAGAAGGTGAAACTCTCACTGATATCTTTAGTAGATTTCAAAAGCTACTAAATGCTCTGAAGCTGCATGGAAGAGTCTACCAAACCAAAGATTCTAACCTCAAATTCCTGAGATCCCTTCCAAAAGAATGGAAACCAATGATAGTCTCCTTGAGAAATTCACAAGAATATAAGGAGTTTACACTAGAGAGACTGTATGGCATTTTAAAGACTTATGAGCTTGAAATAGAGCAAGATGAAAGAATGGAGAAAGGGAGGAAGAAAGGAGGGTCCATTGCACTGGTTGCTGAGTTAGTGAAAGAGAGGGAGATGAAGATAGAAGTTGTTGAGTCTACTTCAAAGGTCTGTGAAAATAAGGGCAAGGGGCTGGTAGCAGAAAATGAAGATTCTTTGAGCCAAGATGATATGGATGATATTGATGAACATCTTGCATTTCTTTCCAGAAGATTTTCCAACCTCAAGTTCAAGAAGAACTTTGGAGCAGCTAAGCCAAATAGAAATATGGTGGATAAATCAAATTCAAGTATTTCAAATGTGGCTTGGCAGGGCACTTTGCCAGTGAGTATAGAAAGTCAGATTCCATCAAGAAGGAGTTTGAGCCTGTGGATTATAAACAGAAGTATTTTGAGTTTCTCAAAAAAAAGGAAAGGGCTTTTATTACACAAGAAAATGACTGGGCGGCAGATGGTCTGGATGAGGATGAAGATGTCAGCTATGTCAATCTAGCCCTAATGGCCAAGTCTGATGAAACAGAGATAAGTTCTTCAATCAATCAGGTAATCACCACTAACCTTGCACATTTATCTAAATCTGAGTGTAATGATGCAATTAATCACGTGTCCACAGAATTATATCATTTGTGTGTTACACTTAAGTCCCTCACTAAGGAAAATGCTAAAATCAAAGAAAACAACTTATTTTTAAGTGAGAGGAATAATGAGCTAGAGTCTCAGTTTATTGAATTTGAAAAATTGAGAATTGAGTGTAAAATTGCTAAGGATGAATTAACTGAGTCCTTGAAGAAAGAGAAGATTTTGAAGAAGCAACTTGAACGAGAACAGGAGGTGATTAAGGCATGGAAATCATACAGAGATCTCTATGCTCAAATCACCAAAGTTCAAGGCATTGAGTCCTTTTGTGATGCATCCTAGAAAAAGAGTAAAGAGAAGCTGGAATCCAATTTGGTTGAAGGATTGCTAACAGATGTAGACTCGATGGATGATGAGAGTCATCCGTCGGATAATCAAAAGGATTATCCGTCGAGTGACATAAATCCTTATCCGTCGGCTGTGAGCGAACCTGTGAGTAAAGCCAAATTTCCAAAAACTTTATTTCAGGAGAAACAAGTCAAATAAAGAAAGAGAAGAAAGTGAATGTTGGTCATCTGTCCATCATGCAATTGAATGACAAATTAGAAAAGATTGAGGTTAAAACAGAAGCTAAAAAGAAAAACAATAGAAATGGGAAAGTAGGAATTAACAAACAAAACAACTACACCCCTGATAAGTATGCTCCAAGAAAAATATGTGTTAAGTGTGGTAGTGTTAATCATTTGTCTATTAATTGCAAACTTGCCATGCCTACTCCCATATATGTACCACCTTCTTTTCCCAACATGAGTGCTATACCTTCTATGCCTATGAATGTTATGTCTGCACAGAATATGAATGCACAATTTGCTAATATGCCATTTGCACCAAATCCTTATTATGCTGCATTTAGTATGCCTCAAATTCCATTTAGCATGCCCTACTGGAATAACATATTTACAAATAGCATGCCATTTCCTGTTAATCAAAATGTACATGAGAATTCTGTTTTAATGACTGGTTTCAAAGGTCCGACTCAGATGACTAAGGTTGAATCTGATATCCCCAAGTCAAATGAGATAAAACCTAAGAAATAAAAGAAGAAAGCTAATAAGGAAGGACCCAAGGACACTTGGGTACCAAAATCAACTTGATTTGGTTTTGATGTGTGCAGGGAAACAGAAAGAATCTGTGGTACTTGGATAGTGGTTGTTCAAGACACATTACTGGAGATTCTACCTTGCTCATAGAGTTCAAGGAGAGAGTTGGCCCAAGTATTACTTTTGGAAATGACAACAAGGGTTATACTGTGGGATATGGCTTGATTTCTAAAGACAATGTCATCATTGAGGAGGTTGCCCTAGTGGATGGTCTCAAGCATAATTTGCTGAGTATCAGCCAGCTTTGTGACAAGGGCAATTCAGTAACCTTCAATTCAGAGGCCTGTGTTGTGACAAACAAGAGGAGCAAAAAAGTGGTTCTCACTGGAGTGAAAAAAGGAAATATGTACCTAGCTGACTTTAACTCATCAAATGCAGAATCTGTTACTTGTCTTCTCAGTAAAGCAAGTCAAGATGAAAGTTGGCTATGGCACAAGAAGCTATCCCATCTAAACTTCAAGACCATGAATGAGCTTGTCAAGAAAGAATTGGTTAGAGGTATTCCTCAAGTGGAGTTTACAAAAGATGGACTGTGTGATGCTTGACAAAAGGGAAAGCAAATCAAAGCATCATTCAGAAAGAAGCTTGATTCAACAATTGAAGAACCTTTGCAATTGCTACACATGGATTTGTTTGGACCAGTCAATGTGTTGTCCATCTCAAGGAAAAGATTTTTCCTAGTAATTGTGGATGATTTCTCAAAGTTCTCTTGGACATATTTCCTAAACTCTAAAGATGAAGCTAGTGAAATCATCATCAATCACATAAGGCAAGTCCACAATCATCCTAATTTTAAAGTAAGAAGAATCAAGGACAATGCTTAAAAAATCAAAGTTACCAACATACTTTTGGGCCGAAGCTGTGAACACTGCCTGCTACACTCAAAATATCTCTTTGGTGAATCAAGAAAAATGCATGAATCCCTACCAATTGTTCAAGAACAGGAAACCAACTCTAAATTTTCTTCATGTCTTTGACTGCAAATGTCATATCTTGAAGAATCAAACTGATCAACATGGGAAGTTTGATGCTAAAACAGATGAAGGAATTTTTGTTGGATATGCTGTGGGAAAAGCATATAGAGTCTACAATCTAAGAACAAACATTGTTGTGGAATCAATGCATGTTGTGTTTGATGATAAAAAGATTGAAGGACTGCAAGATGGAGATTTCCATGAGAGCCTCAAATTTGACAATGTGGAGTTGGTTAGTGATGACAGTGATGATGAAAGTGATCAAGAAACTACAACTAAGGATAGTGCAGAAAAATCTACAACTAATGAAGCTAATAACTCAAAATCCATCGAGTTACAAAATGCTTCATTTGTCGGGAGACAATCTGCATCATCCATTGGGAGACAATCAGCCTCATCCGTCGGAACTCAAAGTGCTTCATCCGTCGGGTCATTGAGAGAAGCTAAAAGTCAAGGTAGATCACTCACAGAAAGTTCCCCTCTCTCAAATCAAAGACTCACTAACTCAGGGGGAGTTTCTCATAATCAAAACTCAGTCACACATCAAGACAATAATGAGGCCTCTTCATCTAGAGTAAATCTATCACAACAGAGAAAATGGACAAGAGATCACCCCTATGATCTAATTATTGGTGATGCATCTTCTAGAGTTCAGACAAGGAAAGCAACTCAAGAAGAATGTCTATATATTAGCTTCTTATCTAAGGAAGAACCAAAGAAGCTAGAAGAAGCTCTGTTGGATCCTGATTGGATTTTAGCTATGCAGGAGGAGCTAAACCAATTTGAAAGGAATAAAGTATGGAAGCTGGTACCCAAGCCTAAATGAAAGAATCCAATAGACACCAAATGAGTATTCAGAAACAAGATGAATAAAAATGGCATAGTAGTCAGGAACAAAGTTAGATTGGTTGCTAAGGGCTATTGTCAACAAGAAGGAATAGATTTTAATGAAACCTTTGCTCCTGTTGCAAGACTTGAAGCCATCAAAATCTTCTTAGCCTATCCAGCCCATGCCAATTTTAAGGTCTATCAAATGGATGTCAAGAGTGCTTTTCTAAATGGAGATTTGGAGGATGAAGTCTATGTCAGTCAACCTCCTGGTTTTGAAGACCCAAATTTCCCAAATCATGTCTACTATCTTTTGAAAGCACTCTATGGACTGAAGCAAGCACCTAGAGCCTGGTATGATACTTTATCTAAGTTCATTTTGGAAAATCACTTCACAAGAGTTATTGTGGATAAAACTTTATTCTTTACAAATGTTAATGGCTCTAGTATACTTGTTCAAATCTATGTAGATGATATTATATTTGGCTCTACAGATGAAAAACTTTGCAAAAAGTTTGCCAAATTGATGCAAAGTAAGTATAAAATGAGCATGATGGGAGAACTAACTTACTTTCTTGGTTTACAAGTTAAGCAAGTTAGTCATGGAATATTCATTAGTCAAACTAAATACATTCATGAACTTTTAAAGAAGTTTGATCTAATGGACTGCACATCTGTAAAAACTCCCATGGCCACTGCAACTAAGCTTGAATTAAACACTATTGAAAAGTCTGTGGATATTTCTTATAGGGGCATGGTTGGTTCACTTCTTTACTTAACAGCTAGTAGGCCAGATATAATGTTTGCTACTTCTCTTTGTGCTAGATTTTAGGCTGATCCTAGAGAATCTCATTTAGTAGCTATTAAGAGAATTTTCAGATATCTCAAGGGAACACCAAAACTTGGAATTTGGTACCCTAGAGATTCTGGTTTTGATCTAACTGGTTATTCAGATGCAGATTATGCAGGTTGTAAAATAGACAGAAAAAGTACAACAGGAACCTGTCAGTTTCTAGGAAACAAGCTTGTGTCCTGGTTCAGTAAAAAGCAAAATTCAGTTTCTACTTCTACAGCTGAAGCTGAATATATTGTAGCTGGTAGTTGCTGTGCACAGATTCTATGGATGAAAAACCAATTGTTGGACTATGGTCTACAAGTGGATAGGATTCCTATTTTCTGTGATAACACAAGTGCAATTGCCATCACTGAAAATCCAGTACAACATTCAAGAACAAAGCACATAGACATCAAGTACCACTTCATAAGAGAACATGTGATGAATGGTACTGTGGAACTGCATTTTGTTCCAAGTGAAAAACAGCTTACAGACATATTTACCAAGCCACTGGATGAATCCACCTTCTCAAGGTTGGTAAGTGAGTTAGGTATGCTTAATTATTCTCGAATCTTTTCAGATATTTTTTGCAAGTTGTAATGCAACCAGAAATTCAATTGATTTTTCTGCCTTGGATGAAATTTTGGCTAAGTCAAAATTTACATCCCAACGGATGATCATTATCCATCGAGTTTGATCATCCGTCGGAAAAGAATATCTAAAAATCAATTATTTTTCTGGATTATTTTATTAACCCGATGGATCAAATGTTTTATCCTCATCCGTCGTGTTGTCCAAATCATGGCCGTTAATTCTCTGAACATCATCCATCGAGTTTACTTACAGTCTGTAAGTATATTTCTATGGATGGTTGATAAAATTTTGACAGTTTATTTTAATTTAAACGGCTATTTTGGGCAAATTTGATTGGTTCCTTATTTCTTTTGTCAGTTTATTTTTGAGAGAGTATAAAAGCAAAATTCATTTTCATTAATTTTATTTTATCATTCTCAATTCATCTGCTCTAACTTCTTTCTTTCTCAAAAGCAATTAACCTCTCTCTCTCTGCAATTTTTACTCTCTAACAATGGCACTAGTCGTCAAAATCATGTCTCAAACTGACTTTATCTATGAGAAGAACAATTTCACAGCTTTAGTGAACAAGGAGATTCAACAGTCTGGAGACTACCACAAAATGATGGATTTTGTATAAGGTTGTAAGCTCAAATATGCAATGTTAGGGTCTCCCACTATCTACTGTGAGGTTGTCGAGGAAATATGGACAACTGCAGTGTACAACTCAACTAACAAGACCATCACTTTCACTATTAAAGGTAAGGAATTCTGTGTTAATAGTGACATTGTTAAAGCATGCTTTAGGATTCCTGATAATACTGTCTCTACTCCACACACAGACACTGATATTGTTAACATGTTAAACTCCATGGGTTATGCACTCACCATCTCTAAATTAAGTGAAATTAGGAGATTGGGTCTTAGGAAATAATGGAGTTTCCTGTGTGATGTAGTTACTAAAGTATTTTCTGGAAAAATTAGCAATTTTTATTCTGTTAATATCTCTATGCTCAACATGCTTTACATGCTAGTAACTAATAAATACTTCAATTTTAGTGATCTAGGCTTGTTTGAGTTGGGGTTTAAGTTATGGGAGCTTAATCAGAGGGGTAAGAGTGTTTATTATGCTAGATTTTTCATGATGCTTGCTAACCACCTCTATGAGGACATCATGATTGAGAACCCAACCAACAAGTTAAATTGTTGGATTTAAGAAAGAAGAATTATTGCAGATCTCAATAGAGCAGATCACCATAAAGAAGTGCCACTCTTCTACTTTCCAGTAATTGAGGCACCTCAGGTAAGTGAGGTAATTTCAACTATCTCTACTCTTCCAACCTCAAACATTTCTTTGCCTTCTAGTGTAGCAGTGGCATCTGTGTCAATAACCAGACAGATGCCTACCCAAGCTACCAAAACCAAAGTTTCTAAACCAACGACAAAGAAAGCCCCCTCTGGTGTCTCTCAAAAGATGTCAGTTGTAAAATCCACTAAACACAAAGAGGGGAGTGTGAAGGTGGGAAAGACAGGTGAGGGACATGGTGAAAATCAAAGAAGCCCTAAGGATAAGGATGGTGAGCATAGTGTACCCAAACCAAGCCACACCACAGTTTCCCAACAAACTGTGGTTGTTAATAAGGAAAAAAGCTCAATTCTAGTTTCATCCTCCCAAAAGGATGTAACTGTTGAAACAAGCTCTCAACCAGGAGCACAGAACAAAAGGGGTATGGCCACAAGTTTACCACAAACTTACACAAGAAATAAGAAAACTAAAACCCTTAGGGATGCACGGGGTACACACACAATGCAAATTGGAGCTAAAGACCCAGTCACTGCACCATCTCAAAGTCAAATTGATGTGGCTCCAATAAATGTGGAGTCACAGCCAAAATCTGTCCAAATTGAAATACCTCAAACACCAAATTCCCCCACACACTCTTTGGATGTTGACATGATTCAAACATCTCAACCATATTCTCCATTTTTAACTCTGTTGGAGAAGCCAAAAATCCATACAAGTGAGCATCATCTTCTAGATGATTTGTTGGCTCACTTGCCATTTCTTTCTGAGACTGTTGAGACATGTGTGCCAAAATTTTCATCAATCTGCACAGAATCTACAATAGTCTCCACTCCACACTCATTCATTTATACTCACTCGGTGGACATTGTTCATCCGTCGAGTAGTGATTGTCTCCCGACGGATGTGCCTAACAGCAGTCATCCGTCGGATAGTCAAATTACTAACCCGATGGATATTTCTCATCCGTCGGGTGTCTCTGCACAACTCCAAAGTTCAACTATAGCTACAAGTGCAGATGACTTAGTAATTGTGCAATCACTATTAGGATGGAGGGAAGGTAGTGACTTGAGTGAGAGTCTGGGTTGCTCTCAGGAAAAAGGAGAGGAAAAGAGTAATCCAATGCAGTCCATTTCTTCAGGACTGGCAAAAGTGAGTGTGAGGAGTCCCTCCATAGATGGTGAAGGTGAGGGTGTGAGGGTGGGGAGCCAAGGTGAGACCTTGATGCAAGAAAATACAGAAAGTGAGGGAAATATAGGTACTGGAGATATAAGGGTGGATGTCATTGTAAGTGAGTTAATGAATGTCCAAGATGCAGACAGGGAGGGACTATCTCAGCAAACTCAAGTTGTTATAGATTCTACCTCCTTGGATGCTGAGACATTTACTCACCCTATTCCAGCATATCAACTTCTAGCTGGACAGGGCAATGACAATGCAGAAAGAATACTCAATTTGGTACACACCACACAGTCCATGCAAAGAGCTAAGGATGTCATCACAGCTTTGCCCTTAACAGCTGGTGATGTTGATTATGAGACTGGTGGTTCAGAAGAATTCTTTGGAGGTGAGGGTGGAGATAGTGAAGAAGAGCCATTGGACATAGGGGGAGAAGTAGGCCCTAGTTCAAGATCAAGCATGCCATCATGGGCGTTCTCCAAGAAATGTGATGATCACCATTTCAAGACCACACTCATCCAACTTATCATCAAAACACAGTATGCACTTTAATCAACCACAAATGCTAGCACCAAGAAGCTTCTACAAGCATATCTTGCTTCTCTTCAACTACAACAAATCTCAGGTTACTAACAAAGTCAAAATGTCTCCCTTATCAAAAATGAAGTTGATCAACTTAAGAAAGACATCTCTGACAAGTTGGAAGCTATACTTCCAGAAGCCACAATGCTTGACATCAAAAGACAACTCAGGAAAAACTCTGATCTTGCAACCAAGGTGGATTCCTTGGACAAAAGAATGGTTGCTATGGAAGCTTCTCTTACAGAAATCCATCTACACTAAGCTCAACAAACAGACTTGCTTCAGAAACTGGTGGATGCACAGACCTCCTCCTCTATTCAACTTGATGATAACAAAAAGGGGGAGAAAGAGAGTTCTAGGAGTGAGGGGGAGCAAAAAGTGCTTAACATTCAAGTAAGTAAAAACAATTGCTTTCACAAAGCCATTAGCTAAAGATAGCATTGATCTGATAAATGAAGCAGCAGCCACTTTGAGAGCAGCTGAGAAGAAGCAGTTTAGTCCAATCAACTGGGAGAAAATTGATGAGGATATTCAAAAGAAATTTGGTCTAGCAAAGAAGCCAGAAAAATCAGTCATTCATCACTCTCAAGTCAGGCAAATTTTTGTAAATGATATGAGCATGAACTATCTGGAGAGAGGCCAGACATCCTGCATCAAATCCCCAAAGGCAGATCTAATCATGAAGCCAAAGGTGAACTAGCCAGAATCTTCACTCAAGAACCCTTTGGACACAGTGCATGAGACACCAAAGCCTGATGAGAAGAAGCTGTTGGCCAGGTCTATAGCATTCTACAAAGATCCTGCAGATTTAGCTCTAAAAAGGAGAATTGCCAAGATTTTCAGAAATGGTAAGGAAATTTGTGTGGTGGATGGAAACCCTCAATTTGTTGAAGCAAAAAGGGAAGAAAAGGCAAGATTGAAGCAAGAAAAAAAACAAGCCGCTCTAGATACTAAAAAGCTCAAACAAAAGAAGGAGCAAGCTGCTATCTTGGCCAAGTTGCAAGCTGTGAAACCCACACAACAAATTTCTGTACAACCATCTGTAATTGCTGAATCTCAAGATCAAGTAGTGCAAGATAAACCTCCACAAACAAAGAAACCAAGGTACAAGCAAAGAATCAAGAGAAAATTGGATTTCAGTGATGAGAAGATGGAAGACTACTTTCCCAAAGAGTCTACTTATACAATAACTCAAACATCCATGCCCTCAGTGGCACATGAAGAATTCAAGATAGATCCATCCAAGAATTTCCATGGTGAACCTATCATTCCAAAGAATGAGCCAATAGAATGGGATACTCTACCAATTCCTGAACTCAATCTACCTCATTTCATGAAGCCAAAGAAAACAAAGACCAGAGCAGTCAAGAAAGTGAAGCCCTCAACTCTCAGATCCAAGTCCCTAACCAAACCAAAGTCAACAAGGGAGATATCATGTACATCTGTGACATCAAGGAATTCTCTGATCTAAACATCTATCTAGATGAACTGGAAGAAGTTAGAGGGATTGATGCTTATAGGAATCTACCTGAAAGGCTAGTATTCAAGTACAAGGCAGGAAAAGAGATGACATGGCCACTTCACAGGATTCTTCAAGAGAGCCAATCTATACTGATAAAAGTCTATTCATCTTTCAAGAAGAACTTTAGATTCAATGTGACAGCTTGAAGACTAGTTCTAAAGAAGATTGAAGAACTGAGGAGTATTAGAGCCAAAGATGCACTCCCAAAGACTTTAACTATTCCTTACACAGGAAGTAGAGTGCATCTAAGGCCCTATTGGCTGATGGAATTCTAGGCTGATAAGGGAGTTAGAAGATTCTTCAGACTAGAGGACCAGCTGAGCATCTCTAGCAATCAGACTCTACTGGAAATGCAAAAAATGCTAGATCTGTCAGAAGCTGATGAACTTGAATTGCACAGACAGCTCCAAAATCAGATAGAAGAAAATAACAGGAAGCTTGGAAAGAAATCCAGACCATCAAGGAAATAGATCAATCTGCTCAGACTAGAGGGCACCTTGAAAATGACTATGAGAAAATCTTTGTATACTTTGTCTTGTAAATTCTTTAGTAAATAATGTAGCACTTTTTAGTTTTATCTACTACCTTTTAAATTTGTATTTTTAGGGTATTTTGTTATCATCAAGTTTCTCTTAATTTATGGCTACAATTCTAGTAGGCATAAATTGGGGAGATTGTTGGGAATATGTTGTGAACTTGATGATTACATTAACAAAACACCTTAGTAGATTTAACTTAATGAAAAATGTAGCACCAGACGGATGATCAATTATAGTCCCGACGGATGATTCAATATAGTCCCGATGGATGACTAATTGATATCCATCGGGTGAGTAGCTTATGTAACAATAAGTCATGTAGCACATTTCTGCAAACATCTTTGTATAGATTCTGTAGTAGCATATAAGTCATGTTGACTTTAATTAGATATGCAGAATAGATTGATTAATTATAAATATAAGATGTCTTGTAATTCTGCATAAGTGAAATGAAGTCAAGTGTCAAATAGCTACTCGACGGATGATCAACAAAGCTACCCGACGGATGACAAGCATGTACCCGACGGATGATCAATTAAAACATCTGTTAACAGTGACAACACAGTCACATGCGTTGGGTGTTTACAAAAGGAATGTGGCAGCCTGTTTAACAGGAAATGAAGAACAAAGGAGCATTACCATTTCCATGCAAGATTAAGAAGATTTTCAAAGATGCTGGAATAGAGTAGTGAAGCAACATGGAGTTTGACTTGATAGTTTTGTTTTATTATCCTGTCTTATTACCATGTAAACTTGGTGGAATATAAACCAAATGTAGCTAGTAGAACAAACAACTAAGAAAACACTTTTAGAAGAGAAATAAAAAAAGCTATAAGCTGTTAAGAATTTCTCTGTAGTTTGTTTATTCACTTGTAAAGCAGCTGTGAGACAATTTGTTCTTCACAGAGTTCTTAATTCTATATATATATATGGTGGATACTTTCAAATCCACCAGAAAGTTTTAAGGACTTGTGTTTTTATTACTTTATGTTTTTTATTTATTTAACTTTTGATTCCGCACATTGCAAATCAAAACACTTATATATATAGTTTGAGTTAGAACATTTTATAGTTCAAGAAAAAGTTTACTAGAATTACATTCAACCCCCCTTCTGTAATTCTTGCTGCATTATTAGGGACTAACAGCCTTTCTTCTGGAAAAAACTTGAATAACAAGTCGGACTTTGTACTTATCAATAGATCCATCAACTTTCATTTTCCTGGTGAAATCCATTTAGATCCTAGTGGTTTACATCCCGGAGGAAGATCTACCAATTCCCGGTTATGATTTTGTATAATAGAATGAACCACACTCTTGATATTATCTTTCTAAAACAGACTATCAGGATGATGCACAACTTCTGAATAAGACTCTGGTTCATTTTCAATCAAGTAAGTTAAAAGATCTAGCTTAAAGGATTTTTAAACCTGAGCTCTTTTGCTTCGAGGAGGTGCATTATCTGTGTCAAGCTCATCCATATTTTCTCTTTCCTTCTATTCACTATATTCATTTTCAGAATTAGTTTCACATGTTCTTTTCGATAAACTTGAACTTTCTTTGGACTTGCGAGAAAATACATGTTCAAAAATGAAGCATTCCTCGATTTCAATATAGTATTCGTGTATATGTTAGGGATTTTTGACTCGTGCACGGGAAACCTATATGTTGTACTATTAGGCACATATCCAATAAAAATAAAATCCACCATTTTTTGACCGATTTTTACTTTCTTTGGTTCTTATGCGAGAACCTTTGCAAGGAACCCCCGCACTCATAAAAATTTATAGGGAGGCTTCTTTCTTTTCCATATTTCATAGGGAGTTAGCTCTTGATTTTTTCGGGGGATCTTATTTAGAAGATAATTTGCTGTCATTACAGCATATTCCCACATATTTTCAGATAACATGGACTTAGCAACATTGTATTACACATTTCTTTCAAGTAACTATTTTTACGCTCAGCAATCCCATTTGATTGAGGCGAATACCGTGCAGTGACTTGATATATAATTTCATGTTTCGCACAGAATTAACCAAAAGGTGATACATAATCACCTCCTTGGTCACTTCTTATTATTTTAATTTTTTCGCTTAAGTAGATTTTCAACTTCATTTTTATAAAGTTCAAACTTCTCTATTGCTTCATATTTGCTTTTAAGCAAATAGACATAACAAAAAATTGTATTATCATCGACAAAAGTAATGAATTACTTATAACTATCCCTTGTTTGATTTGATTTTAAATCACACACGTCACAGTAAAATAAATCTAAGGATTTTGTATGCCTCTCAATTATTTGAAACGATGATCTTATTAATTTTTCCTCAACACAAATTTCACGTTTGTGTTTTGAACTAATTTGAAATGTTGGTATATGGTTCAAGTTAATTAATCTACGCATTATTTCATAATTAACATGACCTAATCTACCATGCCATAAATTGGAAGACTCAAAAAGTAAGCAGAACAATAATTTTTCTTATTACTATTCTTTACAGTCATTACATTCAGCTTAAATAGCCCTTCGATTACATAACCTTTTACCACAAATATTCCTTTTTGGACAAAATAACTTTATTAGATTCAAACACAATATTGAATTCATGTTTGTTCAACAGTGAACCAGAAACCAAGTTCTTTTGGATCTCTGGAACATATAGGACATCATTTAGATTCAGCTCATTTTCAAATGTCATCTTCAACACAACCTTGCCTTTCCAAGGACTTCAAATGTTGTAGAGTTTCCCGTAAACAGCTTCTCACAGTCTCGGTCGGTGAAAAAGTGTGGAACAACTCCTTGCTAAAAAAAATGTGTCTAATAGCATCAGTGTCAATCCACCATTCTTTCGGGTTAGAATCGATCAGGTTCACTTCAAAAACCACATCAGAGGAACTTATATAATATATGTTTTGAGCCACATCATCCACCATGTGGACCTCATTCTTCTTTCACTTTGATAGTCTGGACTCATTTGACTTGTGACCCATCTTGTCACATTTGAAACACTTTGATTAAAATTTCTTCTCAGAAATTCCAGCTTTAGGTCCCAAATTAGGCTTTTTGTCTGGTTTCCCTTTCTTGAACTTGGAGTTCTTCTTGACTTCCAAAACATTAACATTTTAAGAGCCAACATAATAATTCTTATTGTCTTACTCGATACAGAATCTTAGGATAAGGTTCTCCATAGACATCTCTTTGCGCTTATGCTTCAAATAGTTCTTTAAGTCCTTCTAACCGGGGGTAATTTCTCAATAATAACGGCTACTTGGATGACGGCATTCATTGGCATTTACTCAGCTTCCATGTCATGCATGATCATCCGAAGGTCCTGAACTTGATTGACCACCCTATTGAAATCCACCATCATAAACTCAAAGAGTCAGGCCACTATAAACTTCTTAGTACCCGCATCCTCGTATCTATACTTTCAGTCAAGTGAGTCACATAGAGTTTTGGATTTTTTTAGCACACGAAACAACTTGTATAGTGAGTCCCTCAAATATTTATTTATTTAATTTCTACATAAGAAATCTGAGTGGTTCCAATCTTGGACTTCACTCACTAGCTGAATATCATACCCGTCTTCTTTCATCTTAGGTTGATCCTCAGTTAGGAACCTCGCAAGGTTCAGTGTGGTCAAGTAGAACAATAATTTTTATTGCCACGTCTTGAAATATAGCCCACTGAATTTCACTGATTTTTCCGCGTGAGGGGTTACCGGTATAGTCGTATTTGGCACCGCAAAGGTCACTGCATTAGGCACTGCCTCAGCAGTCTTATGCCCTTCATCAGAGAAGGTATCTCCGTCAACTCCAGTCATTTCTGAAATCAAGAATACAATATATATTTAGTTGCTAGATCAATTATACCAATTACATGTAATAGTAACATACACCATATGTACGTACGTGCCGAGACCAAATATGTTTGCTATTACTACCAACCAATAGGGCGTTCAAATATATGAAGTCTACACTCCATAATTTCACAACAGAAACCAAGTCGGACAACATTAACAAATTTTAGAAGAAATTGATGTATATGCACTCAAAAACTATAAACAATATAAGCAACAAAATAGAAATATGAAATTTAAAACACCTACCACACTAGCATTCAAATTATTCATATAATTAATGCTATAAATCGAAAATAATTTCAAAAATAATATGTTAAAACCATATATAAGAGCTAGACAAATAATTTCAGACAATTACGAAACTCACAGTTAAATTAAATAAGATAACAATACCAAAATAATATATGGCATTAACTCGTACTTAAAAACCTATAAATTGGACGATCAAAGTAAACATGTTATGAAAAGAAATACCAGCATGCAGTATGTAACGCCCTCTAGACCCGGGGTATAAGTCTGGGGGTTACTAACTACTCCCCAAACCTATACAACCTGTATAATAATTACTCAGATATATATTTATCCCCTTCATCACTATCCAGGATCTTTTTAGGTTGAAGTGTGAAAATACGAACCATATTCTACTTTTATTACAATTCAAATTTAAAATCTCATAAAACTTTCTTTATTACAAACCATTGTCTAACAAGTTTTAACTACATCTTTTTTTATTCAAACACATTTATTAACTATCTACACTACACCTGCTCAGGAAACTCAAAGTTTTCTTCCGGGATCGGGATCAACATATTTGGTATGAGAGGGTCCTGCGGATTGACTCGTTTCTTTACCACTCGAGTTCTGATAGGTTTCATTTTCCTTCTTAACTGAAAACAATAAGGTGAATAACAACAAAAAGTAGGTGAGCCATAAGTTGCTCAACAAGTCCTCAATGTATAAGCAGTGTTATAATTAAACTAAATGAACAAGTAATTTGGTTACATTTGCAAATATATAATCTCGCGAGAAAAGAACGAAGGCCACTATCGGTGAATATCAAATGAACTGGACACAAGTTCGCACCTATATCCTGCCGATCAGCCAGGATACAGTGTTGATCCATACCTCAGTGTATAGATCCATTCGGGTACCTAGAATCTACGGCCCAACAGAAGGATCCGGTTAATTCCCGGTCCTTAGGATCAAGTATATACCTGACCCTAATCGTCACCATCCAGTCCATCGGTGAGCAACCGGAACAATTGGTATGCTTTGATATATCCCAACATCAGAATATATCAATATATATATATATGTATAACTATTGGAATATGAATAGAGGATTTAGCGAATTTGGAGAAATCAAGAATCGAAACGAGATATGAACAAAGGAATAATAATTGTGTAATAGTGTTCGTGAACAAGAATTATAAGTGTGTAATTGCGATAAGAATCTGAAGCAATTCACTATTCTGAAATTAGAATAGAGGAAAACTTGCCTTTCATGCGATCTATTCCCAGTATATCACCTTCCTCTATCACCGGCTCGATCTTCCTTGTTGGTTTCATTTCTATCAAAGAAAGATGCTTATTTAGTTATCTCGCATATCAATCGTGTCTCAAACCGACTTCACATAGCCATTATCGTCTACCTGTACGTATATTATTGACTCGTATAATAATTATTAACAAATAAGACTCGATTAACCACATAATTCACATAACACATAAGTCACATAGTCATTTTAGGTTAAAAATAATATTTAGAATCAAAATTGACTCCCTGTTCGCTTTACTGAATAATATCTGGCTCGTTTCCTATTTTTTGGAATTTATTGGACTCGTCTCGATACACAATAAGGCTTAAAAGTAAATAAATATCAAAAGTCGACTCGCTTCCAAAAGAAATTAGGAGTTTAAACTATTTTTAATGAAAATAAATTATTATTCTGAGTCGAAGGCCTTTCGTTTTGCTCAAATCGGATAAATAGTTCAATTATTATTCAATAAATATAGATAAATCAATTTATTATTCAATATAAGTAATTATTCCTAATTATTAAACCCTAAAAATATTTTTAAATAATTATTTGGGAAAAATCAGAATTAAAAATGATTTTTTCATAATTTTTGGAATTAAAATGAATTTATATGATTTATTGAAAATAATTTGATTAAATATCAAAATAATTAATCATTTTTAAATAATTATTAAATAATATATAAATAAATAAATAATTAAAGAAATAAGTAATTCTGATTTTAATAAAATATTTTATAATTATTTAAAATATAAATTAATTAATTAAATAATTAAATAATCAATTTATAAAATAAATAAAAACTGATTTTATAATTAATAAAAATAAAAAGTAAAAATAATTTCCATAAACATTTGTCAGGAATCAATCTCTAACAAAAACGGATCAAAACCGGTTTCTGGAAACGGGTCAAATCCGGGTCATGAAGAACATGAACGGAAAATTCCCAGAATCCGGCGACCGGCCAGGATTCCGGTGACCCAATTTCAGGCAAAAAATGTAACCGTTTGGTTCATTTTTAAGCTGGTTTCATATCTAAATCATCCTGGCAATCTAACTTCGGCCATAACATCTCAAAATAACCCTCAGATCAATTTCTCCGATCAAACCGACTTCATCTCAGGCAAAACATCGAATTTCTTCATTTGTACATGAAACCTTGATTTTAATAGCTTAAATCAAAGCTTGATCAACACAGAACAAAGCCCTAACATCCTATATACCTTAGCTTTCTCAAAATCAAAAACGTATAAATTAAAAAATAACATTAATCCTAGAAATCGAATATACTTATACAGGAATCGTTTGTTCGATTAACTACCATGAATCGATTGTAAACATCACGGAGAAACTATATCAATCATCAAATCATCATAATAACCCTAGAATCAAAAAGACCCAAATCGAACATAAATCCTAGAAATCGAAAAAAATGAATTAAAACATGAAATTGATAGCAGAAATAGAAATAAGAGATCAAAACCTTTAATTTGAGTACTCGAATCACTCGATTTGGTGTAGAAATCAGATCAAAATCAACGTTTGATTTTTCAACCCGACCCGAAAATCCTAACTAGAATTTCAGAGAATTTACTGATTTTTCTAATTTTTAATTATTAATTATAATTAATTAAATAAAAATTAGGCTATTTATAATAAATAAAATAGTACTCCTAATTAAAATTAAGGCCCTAATTATACATCTTTTAAAATTAATTGGCCCCTAATTTTATAATTTTTGAGTATTAATTTTTAAATATTTAATATATACAATATATATGCCAAAAATTCCAAAAAATTGTGAATAATTCAAAAATACGAAGAAATGATATAAATGAAAGTCCTATAATTTTATAAAAATAAAAATGTGATTTTTGTGAGGTTTTTAACACCCAATGGGGCCTGAAAAAGTCATTTTTCGCGGAACGAGAAAATTTATAAAATACCTAGATGTTCAGAATAACGCGATGGTAAAAGCCGCTCTAAGAAAAATAAGGCCAATTATTTTATTTGAAATATCTGCTATTAAAACATAGTTCGGGTCGTATAACTTTTGATACAAAGGCTTTTATTATAAAATAAAATATCTGCTAATTACCCTAAAAATACCCTGACAATACGGAATATACATAGCACGTAGCAGTTAGGGTTTCATAGCTAATTACACGTAAATGACACAATAAAATACATAATTTATCTTTATTACGATATAGTACAAGCATAATTTCTCAGTCGTTACATCCTCCCCCCCTTAATAGGATTCTGTCCTCAGAATCTCACTAAGAAAATAACTGGGGATACTTTTCTAACATTTCACTTTAAAGTTTCCAGGTTGATTCTTCAACCATAGGATTTCTCCACAAAACTCGTATTAAAGATACAGACTTATTTCTCAATACTCGCTTTTGCCGATCTAGAATTCTTAGTGGCTGCTCTATATAAGACAAGTCAGGTTGAATCTCTATCGCCTCATATTCTATTACATGTCTAGATTCAGGATTATATCTCTTAAGTATCGACACGTGGAACACATTATGGATATGCTGCATGTGAGGCGGTAAGGCTAACTCGTACGCAACTTTCCTGACTTCCTTTAAGATTTCAAATGGACCAACATATCATGGCTTCAGTTTACCCTTGTTGCCAAATCTGGCCAATCCTTTCCATGGCGAGACTTTGAGTAGTACATGTTCTCCAAAGTTTCAGTGTGAACATGATTGCTGCTAGTTCCAGATCATGCATAGGATATTTCTGTTCATGAGGTTTTAGTTATCTAGAAGCATGTACAATTACATTACCGTATTGCATCAATATGCATCCTAGCCCTTCATATGAAGCGTCGCTGTAAATGACAAAATCTCCTTGCTCATCTGGTAACACAAATACAGGTGCGGTCACCAATCGATTCTTCAGTTCTTGAAAACTTTCTTCACATTTCTCATCTCATACAAACTTTTCATTCTTTCGAGTTAACTTGGTTAGCGGGGTAGCTATTTTCGCAAAATCCTTGACAAATCTTCTGTAAAAACCTGCCAATCCCAGGAAACTGCTGACTTCTGTCGGTGTCTTTGGTCTTTCCGAGTTCTATACAACTTTAATCTTTGCTGGATCAACCTTAATTCCTTCCATACTAATAATATGGCCTAGAAATTGTACTTCTTTTAACCAAAATTCGCATTTCGAGAACTTCGCATTAAGCTGTTCCTTACTTAAAATTTCCAAAGCAATCCTCAAATGCTCGGCATGTTCTTCTTCAGTCTTCGAGTAAATCAAAATGTCATCAATAAATAGAATCACAAATTTATCCAAATACCTTTTGAATACCCTGTTTATCAAATCCATGAATGATGCTGGTGCGTTGGTCAGACCGAATGTCATTACGAGAAATTTATAATGTCTATATTGAAGGGGTTTTAGCACATAAACGCAGAGAAAACGTAAATTTAATCTTAAAAAAAATTGAAACCCTCCGCAGGATCCATGCGAAAAATAATATTTAATTCGTAGTTAAGTGTGTTTACCTTAAGAAGCTTTACGTTAATGGAAAGATGGAGGTCTTTAATAGCGATCCAAGAACGATGAACGGAGATCCTTAGCAGCTGCTCCTCAAGTGTGAAGCACTCCACCGGTATCCACCAAGAAAACGATGTAATGAATGAGGAGGAGATGGAGAGAATTAGGGTTTTGTAAATCTTTTTGGTTGAGGCGAAAATAGGGTTTATAATAGTATATTTATAGGCAAAATTTTCAGCTGAAAATTTTCCCATAAAATATTATTATTATTAACCCTTTATTATTCTCACTAATAATTAAAACACCTTTTAATTATTAATCCTTTTTCTAAACTCTTTAGAAATAATTCTCTCACTTGATTTAATTTCCAAAAATTAAATTCTTAATTAATAATATTAAGAACCTTTTCTTAATTAATTTATAATCAATTAAATCTCATTTAATCAATTATTAAATTTGTCAATTAATTATTTATTCCATAAATAAATAATTATCAGTCATTATTAATTAAATCCTCCACCATTAAATTATTCTCTTTTATGGTGTGACCCTGTAGGTTCAATATTAAGCCGGTAGTAGAAATAAATAATAATAAAACTATTTTATCATTATTTATATAAATTCTCTAATTCATTAAATATGATTAATTAATTAATCATATTTATTCTACATCGTGAGGGATACTTCTCAGCATATCGCTACTATCCGGATAATACGAATTCACTGCTTAGAATACCAAGAACCTATTCAGTGAGTAGTTACTGTACAATCGATTCCTTCTACCCTGCAATGTCACGATTAAATACAAGGCATGGAACTTGTGTCAAGCCTATCTTATTTAATCACTTGTTTTCCCATTCACTATGCTTAGTTCTATTTAATGTAAATTAGAAACTCCTTTCTAATTTCATTCACTCTGGCCAGAGATTCCTGAACTAACATAAGTGGATCAACATTGAACATTCTCTTCCTACACTGGAAGGGGTAGATCCTTTATTGATCATACACTATCTTCGTGTACAAATTTCTATACCCAGTAGAGCCCTTATAATTGTCCCTTGAGACTAAGAACTAAACCAAAGGATAGTTCAGTGTACACAAGATGACTATGATGACCTCAAGTCTAAGGATACTTGTACAACTATCACTATGTGAACAACTGCTGACACGTGAGTGAACTCCATCAGTTGTTCAGCTGTGTGAGTCATGTTCAGTGAACTTATTCTATAATAAGCACCTACATACTAGCTATAGTGTCACCACACAAATGTCTATGAGAACAGACATCCTTCATAATGAAGCAAGCATAGTATGTACCGATCTTTGCAGATTATTAATTACCAGTTAGTAATCCTACGACCAGGAACTATTTAAGTTTAGAGTTATCATCTTTTAGGTCTCATTATTATGATCTCATAACAATCCATAAAAAGCTTTACTCTAAACTGTGGTATATCTTATTTAAACATTTAAATAGACAGAGCCCGCAATAAAAACAAAACAAGCCTTTTATTAATATCAATGAAATCAAAACAGATTACATAAAAGTTATTCCTAAATCCTCATACATGATTGGACTTAGGACATATCTCTTTCATATATCTGGTACAAAAAGCAGTCTTGGAAATATATCCAGCCTTGATCTTCAATTGATGGTATCCCGACCTTAAGTCTATCTTGGAAAACCATACGGCTCCTTTTAACTGGTCAAACAAATTATCGATCTAAGGTAAAGGATATTTATTCTTAATAGTCAGCTTATTTAATTCACGATAATCATTACATAGTCGCATGCTGCCGTCTTTCTTCTTCACAAACAATATCAGTGTACCCCATGAGGACACACTGAGTCTTATAATTCCTCTGTCCAGAAGTTCTTGTAATTGCTTTGATAATTCCTTCATTTCAATTGGTGTCATCCGATATGGAGCTTTTGAAACTGGTCCTGTACATGGTGCTAAATCGATAGTAAACTCAATTTCTTGATCCGGCGGTAATCCCGGAAGTTCATCTGGAAAAATGTCAGGAAATTCACATACAACTGGAATGTCGTCTATCCTTGGACTTTCTTTTTCAGTATCCAATACATAAGCTAGATAAACTTTACATCCCTGTCGTAATAATCATTTAGTCTGCATCATTGTCAGATATTTCTTTCGCTGTTTCTCGCCCCTAAATATTACTGTTGCATTTTCCACACTTTGGAGTTTCACTTTCTTATTCGCACAATCGATCTAAGCATTATAACAAGCTAACCAGTCCATCTCTAAGATAACATCAAACTCTCTTAACTTGAAAGAAATCAAGTCCACAGAGAAATGATGTCCGGCTATATTGATATCGCACTCTGGACATACTTGATCTACAGGAACTTGGTTGTCATTCGCTAATTTTATAATTAACATCTCGCCCAACCGTTGGACTTCGCGACATATTTTATCAATTAATTCTTCTGAAATAAAAGATCTTGTGGCTCCATAATCTATCAATACTTTTGCATCTACTGAATTCACAAAAAGCGTACTTGCAATCACACTAGGACTCCGCATAACTTCCTTCATTATCATATTAAAATTTCTCGCTCTGGGCTGAGTATGCTGTGGTGGTGGAGTTAATGTCAATACTTTCGGAACACTAGCGGTCATAGCTGGTCCTCGGCAATCCCTAGCAACATGCCCTTTCCTTCCATATTGAAAACAAGTAACTTTCATTCTTCCCGCTAGATATTCATTGAAGTAATGCCCTTTCTGTTTGCACTTGAAGCATGTCACATTTGCTTTATTGCAAACGCCCGTATGTTTCTGACCACATGTTTTACAGTATGGAAATGGGGGTCTGATGATTCCATGCTGGTTGGGAGCTTGGAAACGATTACCTGCTCTCTGGTTGCCTTGTTCTGTCCTTTTAAAATTCATATTTGTCCGAGCTTGAAATCCTGGAACGGTTCTGAAAATTTCCTTGTCCCTTTTCCTTTTGGGACATTGCACTTTCCCCTTCAATAATCATGGATTTCTGAACCACAGCGGTATAAGTCGTTAATTCAAAAAGTGCCACTCGACTGCGAATCCATAGCTACAATCCCTGTTGGAATCTCTTAGCTCGTTTCTCTTCTGTATCAACTTGCTCTGGAACAAACCTAGCCAATTCAGTAAACTTGGCTTCGTATTCAGTCACTGATATATTCCCTTGCTTCAGTTCTAAGAACTTGATTTCCATCTGGTTTTTCATATAGCAAGGAAAATACTTCTCCAGAAATAATTTCGTAAATCGATCCCAAGTCACAATGTCTTCACCCTCCAAAGCTTTCTTTGATTCCCAACAATAATTTGCTTCTCCTTTCAGGAAATAGCTAGCAAAATCAGTCTTCTGGTCCTCTCCAAATTTCACAAGTGCAAACGTGTTAGATATATTTGTGATGTCATGTCTAATCTGTTGTGTTTAGTTTCAAAACTTAATATCAGGACTTGCTAGAAATCAGAACTTACTGAAGTCAGAACTTATATCAGAACTTAAGGCCGTCAGGATTTATATCAGGACTTAAGTGCGGGTACTTCAGATGAGGAAAGCAGCTGATTTATAGGAGAGGATCATGACTAAAACAATAGAAGATATGCATGGAGAGTTGGACAGCTAGAAGACTTGTAGAAGATAATATCTAATTGATATATTTTAGGAGATAGAATTATATTCCATATCAATTAGAAGATATCTTATAATTGTGTACTATATAAACATAGCTTAGGGTTTACACTATAAGTGTTATCATTCACGAGAAAGATTATACATTATAACCTAGCAGCTCTTAGTGATATTGCATCACTGAGAGAGAACAACTGTTCTATTGTAACAGAGTTTATTATATTTAATATACTTGATTACTGTTACATACTTGTGTTGATAAATCGATTTGATTGTATAAACACTATATTCAACCCCCTTCTATAGTGTTGTGTGACCTAACAAGTGGTATCAGAGCCTCTCTGTTGATTTACAAACAGTGAGATCCAGTTTACAATCATGTCTGAAGAAACACAAACCCCACCTAAGCCCACCAAAACTCAAGATACTCAAAACAATCAAACACACAGTCGATATGAGAGTATTAGGGTTCCCATACTGAGAGCATCTGAGTATCCTATATGGAAGGTAAAGATGGTTATGTTTCTGGAAGCAACAGATCCAGAATACCTTGATAGAATTAATGATGGACCATATAAGCCTACCAAGCTTTCTGTTGCAGTTGCTGATCAACCAGCAAAGAGGATACCAAAGGAGAAAGTGAGTACACAACTGAAGACATCTCATCTATTGCCAAGGATGCAAGGGTAAGGCATCTGCTTCATAGTGCAATTGACAATGTCATGTCAAATAGGGTAATTGGATGCAAGACTACAAAGGAGATATGGGATGCTTTGGAGACAAGATTCCAGAGAACTGATGTAATCAAAAAGAACAGGAAGACTATACTCACACAAGAGTATGAGCATTTTGACTCGAAAGCTGATGAGTCATTAACTGATTTATATGACAGGTTTGCCAAACTCTTGAATGATCTGTCACTGGTGGACAAGGAATATGATCTTGAAGATTCAAATCTAAAATTCCTTTTAGCTCTTCCTGAAAATTGGGATTTGAAGTCTACTACCATAAGAGACAACTATGACCTTGCTGAAACTACTCTTGATGAAATTTATGGTATGCTCAACACTCATGAACTTGAGATGGATCAAAGGAGCAAAAGGCATGGAATAAAGTCAAAGACAATTGCTCTTAAAGCAGAGGATGAATCTCCTAAAGTGGTTGTCTCAAAGAGGGGCAAAGGAAAGGCTCTCATCATACAGTCTGATTCAGAGTCATCATATTCTGATGATGATGATTCAGAATCTGAAAATTTATCTGAAGTGGATGTTGATACAGAGATGATGCAACTGTGTGCTCTTATGGTGAAGGGTATCAAAAAGATAGCCTACAAGAAATTTAGAAAGAGAAAGAAGTTTTCCAGGAAAGGTGGAAGTTCTGAAAAGAAGGGGTTCAGAAAGTTTGAAGGCAAAGGAGGAAAGTCTGACAGAGGAGACAACTCAAATGTCAAATGCTACAATTCTGGTGAAAGAGACCACATCTCTCTTGACTGCAAGAAAGGAAAAAGTGATAAAGGCCAGGCACTTATCACAAAGAAGAAAAACTGGGCAGACACTTCAGATTCTGAAGATGAGGTGAACTATGCCTTGATGACAAATGCTGATAGCAGTTCTGATGCTGCTGAATTAAAGGTACCTCAATCAACTCTTTCTTTTCATACTGATGATATTTCCGAGCTAAGATTATATCTGAAAACCATGTTCATTAGTTTTAGAGATCAGACTTTAACAAATGAAAGATTAACATCTGAAAGTCTTGCTCTTAGAAACGAAAATAACTATTTAGAAAAAGAGTTAGTTATGTTCCATCAAACTCAGAAAGAAAGAGATGAGGCTTTGTATGTTAGAGATGAAGTGCTAAAACTGAATAAATCTCTTAAATCTGAACTGGAAAAGGAAAAGGAGATAATCAAAATTTGGACTAACTCTGGAAGAACAACTCAGAAAATTTAGAAAATGGAAATTGGAAAGAAGGTCTAGATTACCTAGATGATAAAGAAGAAAAGGAAACTGTCATCTAAACCAAACTTTACCAAGAAAGCTGAAAAGCCTAAAGTAAATCCTATTAAATTTGTAGCAAAAACTGAAAAGATGAATGATTCCAAAACAGAAGTCAAAGAAAAGTCAACTTCTGACAAATTAAAATAGGACAAACTAGCTTCAGTAAACATAGGTTTAATGACCAAGAAGCAGCTTAAGAATAAGCTGAAGGAGATTAGAAATATGAACAAGGTAAAGGAAGCTAGGAAAAATAGGAATGGAAAGGAAGGTGTGAATAAAAGCAATAATTATATGCCTGTTCCTAATGCTCCTAGAAAGAAATGCTATAATTGTGGAAACTCTAACCATCTTGCTTCTTTTTGCAGGAAAAATAGAGATATAAACTCTTTACCTCCTAGATCAGGAGTTAAGAGTCATTCTGTTAGGTTTAAACCACAAAATCCTTGTTTTCATTGTGGTAGTTTATGGCATTCTATTTATACTTGTAAGGAATATCATAGTTTGTACTATGATTATTATCAGATAAAACCTTCTTTGCAGAAAGTTAGTGTAATTCCTTCTAGTATAAATTCTGATGCAAAGTTTGATATAAAGTCTGATAAGAAGCATGTTAGCATAAACTCTGAAATTAAATCCGTTGCAAATGCTAACAAACTTAAAAAGGCCAAAGGATCCAAGCAAGTATGGGTCCTTAAAACTAACCAATAGTGGTCTTTTTGATTGCAGGGCAACAGGAAAAACATCCTAGTTCTAGACAGTAGATGTTCAGGACATATGACTGGAAATAAAGCCCTGCTATCAGACTTTATAGAGAAAGCTGGCCCAGGAGTTTCTTATGGAGATGGCAACATGGAAAAGACTCTGGGATATGGAAATATCAATCTTGGGAATGTCATAATTGAATCTGTAGCTCTTGTCTCAGGACTTAAACACAATCTGCTAAGTGTGAGTCAAATATGTGACAGAGGTTATCATGTGGATTTCTTTGAAGAACACTGTGAAGTTGTAAGTAATTCTACAGGCAAAGTGGTTCTGAAAGTTTATAGACATGGTAACATATATGAAGCTACACTTTCAACAAACTCTGATGGTTCTGCAATCTGTCTGTTAAGCAGAGCATCAATTGAAGAAAGCTGGAATTGGCACAAGAGACTCTCTCATTTAAATTTCAATAACATAAATGAGCTAGTAAAGAAAGATCTTGTTAGAGGACTGCCAAAATCAG
This sequence comes from Apium graveolens, assembly GCF_009905375.1. Lineage (NCBI taxonomy): Eukaryota > Viridiplantae > Streptophyta > Magnoliopsida > Apiales > Apiaceae > Apium > Apium graveolens. The sequence goes on along the minus strand of NC_133657.1, from coordinate 153,878,668 downwards.
TATTTGCTCCTGATGGCCTTTGTGATTCATGTCAAAAGGCAAAACAAAGAAAATCTTCATCCAAGAGCAAAACTGAATCATCAATTCTTGAGCCTTATCACTTACTGCATGTTGATCTATTTGGTCCAGTCAATGTCATGTCCATTGCAAAGAAGAAATATGATATGGTTATAGTGGATGAGTTCACAAGATACACTTGGGTGTATTTCTTGCACAAGAAGAATAAAACTACATCTACTCTAACTGATCATGTCAAATAGCTGGATAAGTTGGTCAAAGATTCTGTAAAAATAATAAGAAGTAATAATGGCACTGAGTTCAAGAATTCAATCATGGAAGAGTTCTATAAAGAGCATGGAATAAAGCAGGAATTTTCTGTACCTGGAACTCCACAGCAAAATGGAGTTATCGAAAGAAAGAACATGACTCTTATTGAAGCTGCACGAACTATGCTTGATGAAGCAAAGCTACCAACCTATTTTTGGGTTAAAGCTGTGCAGACTGTTTGTTTTACACAGAATGTTACACTCATAATAAAGCATGAAAAACACCATATGAGATGGTGAAGAAAAATAAGCCAAATCTGAAATATTTTCATGTATTTGGATGCAAGTATTTTGTTCTTAAGACTCATCCTGAACAGCTGTCAAAATTTGATCTAAAAGCTGATGAAGGAATTTTTGTTGGATATCCACTTTCCACAAAAGCCTTCAGAGTCTACAATTTAAGAACAAGGGTTGTCATGGAATCAATCAATGTCTCTTTTGATGATAAAACGATTACTAGACTTGAAGATTTCAATGATCATGATCAGCTGAGATTTGAAAATGAAGATTTAAATTTTGATTCTGTAAATTCTGATGACCTAAATCCTGATCATGTAAGTTCTGACGGGTTAAATTCTGATGTCATTGAAACTGTGGTAACTACTCCAAGGGAAAATGCACATGTTCAGGGGGAGCAAGCTGATGATCATACCACATCTCAAGACTCTCAAGAAACATCAGAACCTGTCACTGGCTCTTCAAGTTCCGATTCATCAAGTTCTGATGAGCCAAATTCTGATAATTCTGGAAACTCTGATTCTTCAATTCCTGAAGGATCCAACTCAAATTCCGAAATTTCAGAGAGCATAACTTCAGGGGGAGCATCAGAAAATGCTGATGGAGACAGCATGTATCATGGGGAGGATCCAGTTCTAGAGACCAACTTCCATCTGCAAGGAAGTGGACTAAATTACACACACCTGACTTAATAATTGGAGATCCTGAAGCAGGTGTCAGAACTAGAAAAACAATATCAAATGAATGTCTCTATCATTCCTTTCTATCTCATACTGAACCAAAGAAAGTGGAAGAAGCTCTTCAAGATGCTGATTGAGTGCAAGCAATGCAGGAAGAGTTAAATGAATTTGAAAGAAATAAAGTCTAGACCCTAGTGCCAAGACCAAAGAATAGATCCATTGTTGGTACAAAATGGGTGTTCAGAAATAAAACTGACAATGATCACATAATTACAAGAAACAAAGCAAGACCGGTTGCTAAAGATTACTTTCAATAGGAGGGTATTGACTATGATGAAACATTTACTCCAGTTGCTAGATTGGAAGCCATAAGAATCTTTTTAGCTTATACTGCTCACAAGAAGTTTAAAGTCTTTCAAATGGATGTGAAAAGTGTTTTTCTCAGTGGAGAATTGGAAGAAGAGGTATATGTTGAACAACCTCCAGGATTTGTAGATCCAAAATTTCCTAATCATATCTACAGACTTGATAAAGCACTTTATGACCTTAAGCAAGCTCCAAGAGCATGGTATGAGACTTTAGCTCAATTCCTTCTGAAAAGTGGATTTACCAGAGGCACAATTGATAAAATAATATTCTACCTCAACCATGGAAATGACTTACTTTTGGTACAGATATATGTTGATGATATCATCTTTGGTTCTACAAATGCCAAACTCTGTGAAAGGTTTGCAAAGCTAATCCAGTCAAGATATCAAATGAGTATGATGGGAGAACTTAGCTATTTTCTCGGACTTCAAGTCAAGCAAAATGAAGAAGGCACTTTCATAAATCAATCCAAGTACACCAGAAATTTACTCAAGAAATTTGGAATGCAAGACTGTTCAACTGCATCCACTCCCATGGCCACTGCAACCAAGTTAGATAAAGATACTGGAGCATCAGTAGATATTACTAACTATAGAGGTATGATTGGCTCTTTACTCTATTTAACTACAAGTAGACATGATACCATGTATGCTACCTGTCTTTATGCAAGATTTCAGGCTGATCCAAGAGAACCTCATCTAATAGCTGTGAAAAGAATTTTCAAGTACCTCAAGGGTACAGCTGATCTAGGATTGTGGTATCCTAGAGAATCAGATTTTAAGCTAATAGGTTACTCAGATGCAGATTTTGCAGGATGCAAAATAGACAGGAAAATCACTAGTGGAAGCTGCCAATTTCTTGGAGGCAGATTGGTTTCTTGGTTTAGTAAGAAACCGAAATCAATTTCCACATCAACTGCAGAAGCAGAATATATTGCTGCAGGAAGCTATTGTGCACAGATTCTTTGGATGAAGAATCAGTTACTGGACTATGGGGTAGAATATTCTAAAATACCCATTTACTGTGATAATCAAAGTTCTATTGCTATGAAAGGTAATCCAATTCAACACTCAATGACAAAGCACATCAGCATTAGGTACTATTTCATAAGGGAACATGTGATGGAAGGTACAGTGGAATTGCATTTTGTTCCAACAGATCAACAACTAGCAAATATCTTCACAAAACCACTATGTGAAGCTACTTTTACAAGACTGGTAAATGAACTTGGAATGGTTTCAGGTTCTTTCTTAAAATATGTTTAGTTTTTATTCTCATGCATCAGACTTTATGATCAGTGTTTACAGATTGTCTTATCTCCATATAATCTGTGCTTAAATTGTAATATATTAAATACTGATTGTTATCTGATGTGATTCTATATACTCTGATAGTGTTTTGAATGTTCTGTGACTATTCAATCCAATGAGGATTATTTGTTAGATGCTGATTTAGTAGTCTTTAACAAACTGTGTATCCCATATTTGAATTAGTTGTTTATGTGGAAATCCATAACACAAGCAAACTCTGATTTTGATCTTAGTCCAATTTACTTTGTGTATCTTATTACTAAGTCACAAACTAGATTATTGCTTTTTATCTGTCAAATTCTGATGTTAGTAAATCTTGAGGATGAACTACATGCTTGATAAGCCTTACTTATCTGGAAAAACAAAAGAAAAGAAAAATTGAAGTCAGGTACTCATTTGAGATCTAGAGTAAATATGTGAAAGGGAAGACACAAGTGTATTGCTGGTATTAAGTTATATGCATTAGAAAAGCAAATAAATTTTTCTTGGTGACTTTTCACATTCTCTAATTACTGGAGAAATACTCTGATAATAGCATAAATTCTGATAGCAGTTGTGAATCATTTACACTGAGAAGCCACTGTAAAAAGAATATCAAAAGATGCATAAAATGAGCACAAACAGTTGAGGTGGACTCTTGCATAAATTTATTCTATAGTAGACTTCAAAATTAAAGACAGATTTTAAGTATTTTCTTAGTTATGCCTTATTTCTAAGGTATCTGAAGTTTATCAGACTTTAATCTTTATCTGATCATTTGCAAATGCACACACTCTCACTCCATATGAAATTTACTCAAGAAATTTGGAATGCAAGACTGTTCAACTGCATCCACTCCCATGGCCACTGCAACCAAGTTAGATAAAGATACTGGAGCATCAGTAGATATTACTAACTACAGAGGTATGATTGGCTCTTTACTCTATTTAACTACAAGTAGACATGATACCATGTATGCTACCTGTCTTTGTGCAAGATTTCAGGCTGATCCAAGAGAACCTCATCTAATAGCTGTGAAAAGAATTTTCAAGTACCTCAAGGGTACAGCTGATCTAGGATTGTGGTATCCTAGAGAATCGGATTTTAAGCTAATAGGTTACTCAGATGCAGATTTTGCAGGATGCAAAATAGACAGGAAAATCACTAGTGGAAGCTGCCAATTTCTTGGAGGCAGATTGGTTTCTTGGTTTAGTAAGAAACCGAAATCAATTTCTACATCAACTGCAGAAGCAAAATATATTGCTGCAGGAAGCTATTGTGCACAGATTCTTTGGATGAAGAATCAGTTACTGGACTATGGGGTAGAATATTCTAAAATACCCATTTACTGTGATAATCAAAGTTCTATTGCTATGAAAGGTAATCCAATTCAACACTCAATGACAAAGCACATCAGCATTAGGTACTATTTCATAAGGGAACATGTGATGGAAGGTACAGTGGAATTGCATTTTGTTCCAACAGATCAACAACTAGCAAATATCTTCACAAAACCACTATGTGAAGCTACTTTTACAAGACTGGTAAATGAACTTGGAATGGTTTCAGGTTCTTTCTTAAAATATGTTTAGTTTTTATTCTCATGCATCAGACTTTATGATCAGTGTTTACAGATTGTCTTATCTCCATATAATCTGTGCTTAAATTGTAATATATTAAATACTGATTGTTATCTGATGTGATTCTATATACTCTGATAGTGTTTTGAATGTTCTGTGACTATTCAATCCAATGAGGATTATTTGTTAGATGCTGATTTAGTAGTCTTTAACAAACTGTGTATCCCATGTTTGAATTAGTTGTTTATGTGGAAATCCATAACACAAGCAAACTCTGATTTTGATCTTAGTCCAATTTACTTTGTGTATCTTATTACTAAGTCACAAACTAGATTATTGCTTTTTATCTGTCAAATTCTGATGTTAGTAAATCTTGAGGATGAACTACATGCTTGATAAGCCTTACTTATCTGGAAAAACAAAAGAAAAGAAAAATTGAAGTCAGGTACTCATTTGAGATCTAGAGTAAATATGTGAAAGGGAAGACACAAGTGTATTGCTGGTATTAAGTTATATGCATTAGAAAAGCAAATAAATTTTTCTTGGTGACTTTTCACATTCTCTAATTACTGGAGAAATACTCTGATAATAGCATAAATTCTTATAGCAGTTGTGAATCATTTACACTGAGAAGCCACTGTAAAAAGAATGTCAAGAGATGCATAAAATGAGCACAAACAGTTGAGGTAGACTCTTGCATAAATTTATTCTATAGTAGACTTCAAAATTAAAGACAGATTTTAAGTATTTTCTTAGTTATGCCTTATTTCTAAGGTATCTGAAGTTTATCAGACTTTAATCTTTATCTGATCATTTGCAAATGCACACACTCTCACTCCATATGAATGATGAAAATTACTGTGGTGATTAAGTTGTTTCTGACAAACAGTTAAGTATTATTTGCATAAATTCTGAGGACAAGTTCTGATGATTAAACTCTGAAGAAACCAATTAGTATTTGTGTGAAGAATCACAGACACAGTCATTCACTTTTTGAGTACAGAAGCCATGTTCTGATGATCGTTAAATTCTGGTAATAGTCAAGTTTTGATGCAACACCTGATGGAAACTCTGATGCTTACGTGGCATTATTTAATTACTTGGCTTATTTTTAGTATTTACTGTAACGGTTATATTTTGTCAGAATATATTTAAGTGAGATAAAAAACAGTGATAATCATTTGGTTAATAGGTTGCTTGTTTGTTTTGGTAACAGCATGTGAGCAATAATTACTACACGTTTACCGTGCCCACTCATTACTTTTTTGACTGTTTCCATGCTGCCAGGTGTAAAAGGTCTGTTCTGCTTCACAAAAATGACGGTTGTCACGTGGAGTGTATAAATAAGAGAGTTAAAAGATTTTACAATCTTTTACGTGCTATTCTTATTTTCTAGTCTCTCTTATTCTCTCTCACTCTCTAATATTCTCTTAAGCTATTTCTTACAGACATTTTATCAAACACCTTTCGTACACACAACTTTCACTTAATTTTTTTATAGAAATGGCACCCAAGGACATCATCTTTAATGGAGCCAAATTCGTCCCCAACAACTACATGGCTATTCTCAGCAAGGATGATGCCCCATCAGATCTTCATTTTGTTCAAGACTTTCTAGTTCGAAGTGAGATTGGGTATGCTCTGACCCAACCACAATTACTCTCAGGAACTCAAATACTGGAGTTTTGAAGGACTGGTGTTTATGATAATGGTGGTGAAGCTGGGTCCCCAAGTATCATTTTCACAATAGGGGAAGAAGAGCATCTGGTAACATTGTCAACAGTTCGACAGGCTTTGCACTTATCAGAAAATTGCACTTTCAATACTCAGATTGAGGAGCCACTTCTACAGGGTATGATGGCCAATCTTGGCTATAAAAAAGGTTTGTCCAAGCTGGGACAACTGAAAAGGCCATACATTATAAGGGAGTGGAGTTTTTTCTTTGACTGCATCACCAGAGCTTTTGCCAACAAATGCTCAAACTTTGATGTCATTCTCATTCTGAGTCAGCAAATAGGGTATGCACTTCTAAATCAAACTCACTTTGATTATGCTACTGCTATTCTTGGTTTTATTGGGAATAGGATGAATGAGGACCCAAATACTGTGTACTTTGCTAGATTTTGTCAATTAATTTACAGTTTTTGTTTTCCTGATAAGCCTCAAAACTATAGTAAGACAATTCAACCCTTTAAACTTGCTAAAAGGGCCTTCACATACTTATTATCTACTGATAATAAGAAGACTATACTAAGACCCCTCCAAATTCCTCAATCAGTAAAATAGTTCTTAGTAAATTCTGATCCTCTCACATACAGTACCATATATCCTGAAGTTGCACCCTCTCAACCTCCATCAGCACCTACAACCAATACTCAACCAGCTCAAGCTTCTCAACCTCAACCACAGCCTACCATCAGAACTTATTTCCAACCTGCACAATCTTCTCAACCACAACCATCTGCTACAACATCTAGACCCAAACCTTTAAGAGCAAAATTTGTTCCTAAATCTCCACCAAGGAGAAGAAGGATGATTTTTAGGGATGAATCAGATGAAGAGGAGCAAATCCAGGTTCATGCATCAGAACTTGTGATAGTAGAAGCTGAAAATGTAATTTTTCAGAAGGAGGTAGCAGCTGAAAAGGTAACTCCTCATAAGGAAACTGAAGCTGAGGGCTCTAGAATCTTAAAAAGGAAAAGAACTTCAAGTTCTGATGCTGCTCATGCAACACCTTCACAACCAAAGTCCAGATCAAAGAAAATGAGAGAAGGAATGCATATGGCACAACCTTAATATGAGGATGCTAATGAAGCTGAGGAAGGGGATTAGGAATCTCTGATCTCATCAGGACCAATAGTGATTGAAGCTTTGCCACCTCCACCTCAAGCTAAAGATACTGTTCCAGACACAGTGATCATATCTCCTATCTCTCCTATAAAAGAAAATGTTCAAGTTGAAGATTTGGAATTAAGTTCTGAAATTGACCTTCATAGGCTGATCATTCCATCTGTCCTATTTTTGGAAGCACCACAAGGACAAGTGAAAACTCCACCTGTTTCTCCACTAAATGCTGAAGTTTCAACTACTCCAATTCTGGATGTGGAAACAGATGAAGTTGTACCAGAATCTCCAACAGCCACACACACACTTGTGTTGTAAGAAGATGATGAGTTGTTAGTAAGTTCTGGAGAGTCAGCTCCAATAAATACTCCAGCTCCAATTCTTGGAAAGGAGGAACTGTTGAAATATGTTGAACAAGAAGCTCCTATTCCATGGGAAGAAACTCACAGAGGAGTTGAATGGACCAAGAAGTGGAATGAGTCTGATTTCATTCCAAGCTCAAAATTACTGTCAGATCATATTACAAAAGCTGATGAGTTGTTGACACACTCTGACTTCAAAGCTCAGCTTAAAGTCACAGCTTTCAGTACTTAAAGTCTTCAAGGTCAACACTCCATTACTCATGCAAAGTTGATAAACTACAGGAAAATGCTGATAAGCTGGACCTGATGCTCAAGCTAGACAAGAACAGGTTTATAAGACCTATTCATGAGAAAGTAGAGGCTATTGAGAAAGTTCAAAAGGCAAAAGGCCCAATTGACTGAGGTCCTGCAGAATCAAGCCTCTCAACTGAATGAAATCCAATCTTCAGTAGAACTTCTTCTATCTCTACTCCTACCAGATGATGCCAAAAAGGGGGAGAAGGTAGTGAAGTCCAAATGCTTAACTAGTCAAGTACTAAAGAAGAAGGATGATAAAGGAGATGACCAGGGAAACCCTAGCAAGGGCATGGGTCAAGGTCAAGGGCAAAGCAGCAAAGTTTCTTTAAAGAAACTAAATTTTGATTCTAGCAAATCTTCTGCACAGAAGAAGACAATTTCTGAAGCTGTGAATAATCAAAATCTGATAGCAAGTTCTGATAATCAAAATCTGATATTAAGTTCTGATGTTCTGATTCAAGCTGAAAGTCAAGACTCTCAGAAGTTTTTACAAACTCTGAAGCTAAAGGGAAGGGAGACTACAGTCTATTATAAAGATCCCAAGATTCAGACATTTGGTGAAGAGATTGCTAGAAGATTATTTCTCAAGCATAATCCTGGAATGGATTTAGAGACTCTCAAGGAGGAAAAAGCTAGATTTGCAGCTGAGAAGACAAATCTTAAGTATAAAGCTTCTAATGCAAAGAAACCTCCAAGGCCTAAGGCAAAATGCATTGTGATCAAGGAAACCTCTGAGGCTTCAAAGCCCAAGACAAGATCACAAGTTGAAATTGATCCCAAAGAAAAGGGAAAGGAAAGATTGATGAACCAACAAAGATACAGGAGATGAAGATTCCTCAAATCCTGATGAAACCTGCATGCAAACTGGTTCAAGTTTTTGATGATGCTGCTGCAGAAGATGAAAGTGTTGAAACTCTGAAAAGAAGAAAGATAACAGAAGAATCTAAGACAACCTCTGACATAGCTCAAGTTGTTCATAGTGAAGAACAGCAAGCTACAGAAGAAATAGCAAATTCTGATCAAGTCATCAAGACATCAATCTCTAACAAAGCTCAAGTTAATTTGAACAAAATGACAGTTACTGATAAGAGAAAACTGCTATAGAAAAATGTTAATCCATCAGATCCTAAGAAAAGTCAACTGCTATTTGATTTCATGATTGTTGGATTGAAAGCTAGAGAAGCAAGAGACAGAGCTGGATTAGGTTCTGAAGAAACCAAGATCAAGACAGGAGTTGAAGTACTTACTAGAGATCCATTCTTATTAACTGACAAACTACTTGATGAAGTTAAACAGAAACACCTTGACAAGGTTATATCTGTTAAAGTGGTACTGGATGCTCATGATAAAAGTAATGTCAAAGAAAAGCTGATTCTGTTTCTTGAAGATGGAAGAACATACAGAATGTCAGAATCAGATATGCTGAACAAATCTCTGAAAGAACTTCAATTATTTTATTATCTTTTGGAGATAAAGTCTGAGATTACCAGGAGATGATCAAATTTCATAATGAAGACCATAAGGGATAAAGTCAGAATCTCTGGATCAAGGGTTACAGAATTTGTTCCAAATATAGTTGAAGATGATGGAAGTGAAATTCCACTAAAGAAGGATTCTTCTAAACTTGAAGTTATTCTGAAAGAGAAGTGTCTATGCTATAAAGAAGACTCATCTCATCCAAGAGAAATCAGACTTGGTGATGGATTAGAAAGAAATCACATCTCAGCACTTAGGACTACAATCTACCAGATTGGAAGTCAAGATGAAGAAATGAAGCAAATCAAGGCTACATTAACTCAAGTCCTGAGGAATGCAGAAGAGAAGCTGATATCAAACTTTGTCAAGAATCACTTTGGATTCAGATTGACTCAGTAAGATTGGTAAAAGCTACAAGGACTGTAAGTTGTAGTTAGTTGTCTAAATAAACTCTTATTGTATTTGTACTTAAATGTTTTTGACATCATCAAATCTATTAACTTTTATATTTTTCATAATTTATAAATTGGGGGAGATTGTTAGATATATTTGTGATATCATGTCTAATCTGGTGTGTTTAGTTTCAGAACTTAATATCAGGACTTACTGGAAATTAGAACTTACTGAAGTCAGAACTTATATCAGAACTTAAGGTCGTCGGGATTTATATCAGGACTTAAGTGCGGGTACTTCAGATAAGGAAAGCAGCTAATTTACAGGAGAGGGTCATGATTAAAACAATAGAAGATATGCATGGAGAGTTGGACAGCTAGAAGACTTGTAGAAGATAATATCTAATTGATATATTTTAGGAGATAGAATTATATTCCATATCAATTTGAAGATATCTTGTAACTGTGTACTATATAAACACAGCTTAGGGTTTACACTATAAGTGTTATCATTCACGAGAAATATTATACATTGTAACCTAGCAGCTCTTAGTGATATTGTTCATCACTGAGAGAGAACAACTGTTCTATTGTAACAGAGTTTATTATATTGAATATACTTGATTACTGTTACATACTTGTGTTGATAAATCGATTTAATTATATAAACACTATATTCAACCCCCTTCTATAGTGTTGTGTGACCTAACAAAATGCTTTTCTATTTCTTTCAACCAAGCCCTAGCTTTAGTAGGCATCGATGTACCTTCAAATTCTGGAGGCTTAACTGGCTGAAACTGCTTAAAGGTAACAAAAGGCACAACCGGTGGTATCTGAGGTTCAGGATGAGGTGGTTGTTGTAATATTTGTTGCTGAATCTGTTGTTGTTGTTGCTGCATCTGCTGCTGCATCATTACCATATGTTGTTATATCAGATGGAACATTTGGTTCATAGTATCATTAGTCTGTCCCTCATAGTTGCTGTTGGAGGTTTAAGTTTTGGTCTTTCTTTTTTGTGTCATTTTTTTGATAATAAAACAAATGATTCTTTTTAATGATTTATTAAACAGTTGATAAAGATACAATTTGTCTGATATGAAAACAGAAAATTTAAACAATAGATGATGAAAAGAAAACAATTTAACTAACATTAAAACAAGAAGTTTAAATGATTAAAATTTAAACAATCAGTTGAAATGATTTTTAAAGTTTGGAATGATAATGATGATACACTGTTTTAAATTAAACAAAATTTGAAATTTGAAAAAAATGTAAAACAATAAAATAGATATAAATGTTGTAAAGACTGGAATTTAAATAAATAAAAAGAAAAATTTGAAAAAGTTTATTTTATATATATGACACCTGCCTCAGGTGTAAGTGCTTCGTATAAAAGGTCTACGTCAGATCTGTCATGGCTACTGCTGATACATGTCAAAACTAGATACTACACACATACATATCTAATCATACTATACTATACTGCATCTATCTACATATATCACATATAGTACAACAACTAGTATTCTGCTGTCAAACATCAAAACCCTGGCGGTATGCGCCTCAACTCATCACGGAGAATCTCGATAACCGACTGTGCCAGACGGGTAGTTCTATGATACTCTGCATAAGAATGCGGCCCATCATGAATCAAAGCATCTAACTCAAGAGTAGCACTATATATTATCGACTGAAGTCTCTGCCTCATCATATAATCTGGTTGAAGTTCAGCTAACCGTCCTCTATCTCTCTGGTCAAACAACCCCATGATCTCTCTGCATTGAGATTTCCAATACTCAACATCCTCTATCGCAACACTACACTCATGATACGGTACCATATGTGGCTCTGCAACCTGTCCCACTGACTCTTGTGATGGAACCCTAGGTATCACTGCGACACCCTGCTGAGGCAAACCCAATTGTAATCCTCCGTCGTGCTCATCCATTTCCTCAACCGGGGCCATCTGAACTATCTCCGGTGCTGGAGCATATACAGGCAAAGGAGGTAATACTGGCGGTGAAAGCTCTGGCTCAATCCGTGGTATAAACTGATACTCTATCGGAAGTGGAGGTGGAAACATCGGCTCATAGAACTCTAAAGGATCAAACATCTCCACGGGATCTGGTATCTGCTGTGGAGCTGGTGGTGCTGGCTCCTGGGGTATTGGTGGTGATGGTGGAAATATCTGTGCTGACACTAGTGGTATAGCTAGTGCAGCTGGCCCACTTACAACAAGGAAAGAAATGGGTCACTAAACAATCCTAGAACTTATACATTCCTAATCTAGACTTATCTAAACCCTAACACTCCTATTTCTATCTTATGTGATCTTCCTTCCTCTTAATCCTAATGTTCTTGTTTTCAGGGATCAAACCTACAGCTCTGATGCCAAACCCGTAACTCCCCCAGACTCGGGGTATAAGTCTGGGGGTTACTAGCTACTCTCCAAACCTGTACAACCCGTATAATAATTACTCATATATATATATATATATATATATATATATATTTATCTTCTTCATCACTATTCAGGATCTTTTTAGGTTGAAGTATGAAAACAAGAACCACATTCTACTTTTATTACAATTCAAATTTAAAATCTCACAAAACTCTCTTTATTACAAACCATTGTCCAACAAGTTTTAACTACATCTTTTCTTTATTCAAACACATTTATTAACTATCTACACTACACCTGTTCAGGCAACTCAAAGCTTTCTTCCTGGATCGGGATCAACACCTTTGGTATGAGAGGGTCCCGCGGCTTGACTCGTTTCTTTACCACTCGAGTCCTGATAGGTTTCATTTTCCTTCTTAACTGAAAATAATAAGGTGAATAACAACAAAAAGGGGGTGAGCCATAAGTTGCTCAACGAGTCCTCAATGTATAAGCAGTGTTATAATTAAACTAAATGAACCGGTAATTTGGTTACATCTGCAAAGATATAACCTCGCGAGAAAAGAACGAAGGCCACTATCGGCGAATATCAAACGAACTAAACTGGACACAGGTTCGCACCTATATCCTGCTGATCAGCCACGATACTGTGTGGATCCATACCTCAATGTATAGATCCATTCGGGTACCCAAGCTCTACGGCCCAACACAAGGATCCGGTTAATTCCCGGTCCTTAGGATAAGTATATACCTGAGCCTAATCGTCACCATCCATATCGGTGAGCAACCAGAACAATTGATATGCTTTGATATATCCCAACATCAAAATATATCAAGATATATATATATATAGAGATATAACGATTGGAATATGAATAGAGGATTCAACGAATTTGAAGAAATCAGGAATCGAAACGAGATATGAACAAAAGAATAATAATCGTGTAACAGTGTTCGTGAACAAGAATTATAAATGTGCAATTATGATAAGAATCTGAAGCAATTCACTATTCTGAAATTAGAATAGAGGAAAAACTTGTCTTTCACGCGATCTATTCCAAGTATATCACCTTCCTCTATAACCGGCTCGATCTTCCTTGTTGATTTCATTTCTATCAAAGAAAAATGCTTATTTAGTCATCTCGCAAATCAATCGCATCTCAAACCGACTTCACATAGCCCTTATCGTCTACCCGTATGTGTATTATTGACTCATATAATAATTATTAACAAATAAGACTCGATTAACCATATAATTCACATAACATATAAGTCTCATAGTCATTTTAGGTTTAAAATTTAAAATCGAAATCGACTCGCTATTCACTTTACTGAATAATATTTGGCTCGTTTCCAATTTTTCGGAATTTATTGGACTCATCTCGATACACAATGAGGCTTACAAGTAAATAAATATCGAAAGTCGACTTGCTTCTAAAATAAATTAGGAGTTTAAAGTATTTTTAATGAAAACAAATCATTTTTCTGAGTCGAAGGCCTTTCGTTTCGCTCAAATCGGATAAATGGTTCAATTATTATTCAATAAATACAGATAAATCAATTTATTATTCAATATAAGTAATTCTTCCTAATTATTAAACCCTAAAAATATTTTTAAAAAATAATTTCGGAAAAATCAGAATTAAAAATGATTTTTTCCATAATTTTTGGAATTAAAATGAATTTATTATGAATTATTGAAAATAATTTGATTAATTATCAAAATAATTAATCATTTTTAAACAATTAATAAATAATAAATAAATAAGAAATAAGGAAATAAAGAAATAAGTAATTCTGATTTTTAGAAAATATTTCAGAATTATTTATAATGTAAATCAAATAATTAATTAATTAATCAATTTATGAAAATAAATAAAAACTGATTTTATAATTAATAAAAATAATTTCCAGAAACATTTGTCAGAAATCAATCTCTGACAAAACAGATCAAAACCGGGTTCTGAAAACGGGTCAAACGGGTCAAATCCGGGTCATGAAAAATATGACCGGAAAATTCCCAGAATCCGGCGACCGACCAAGATTCTGGTGACCCGATTTCAGGCCAAAAACGTAACCGTTTGGTTCATTTTTAAGTTGGTTTCAGTTCTAAATCATCCTGGCAATCTAACTCCGGCCATAACATCTCAAAATAACCCTCAAATCAATTTCTCCGATCAAACCGACTTCATCTCCGGTGAAACATCAAATTTCTTCGTTTGTACATGGAACTTTGATTTTAATAGCTCAAATCAAAACTTGATTAATAGAGAATCAAAGCCCTAACATCCTATATACCTCAGCTTTCTCAAAATCAAAAAGATATAAATTAAAAATTAACATAAACCCTAGAAATCGAATATACTTATCCAGGAATCGTTTGTTGAATTAACTACCATGAATCGATTGTAAACATCACAGAGAAACTATATCAATCATCAAATCATCCTAATAACCCTAGAATCAAAAAGACTTAAATCGAACATAAACCCCGAAAATCGAAAATCAAAAATAACGAATTAAAACATGAAATTGATAGCAGAATTAGAAAGAACATATCAAAACCTTTAATTTGAGTACTCAAATCACTCGATTTGGTGTAGAAATCATATTAAAATCAATGTTTGATTGTTCAACCCGACCCAAAAATCCTGACTCGAATTTCAGAGAATTTACTGATTTTTCTAATTTTTAATTATTAATTATAATTAATTAAATAAAAATTAGGCTATTTATAGTAAATAAAATAATACTCCTAATTAAAATTAAGGCCCTAATTATACATCTTTTAAAATTAATTGGCCCCTAATTTTATAATTTTTGAGTATTAATTTTTTATTTTTAAATATTTAATATATACAATATATATGCCAAAAATTTCCAAAAATTGTTAATAATTCAAAAAGACGAAGAAATGGTATAAATGAAAGTCCTATAATTTTATAAAAATAAAAATGTGATTTTTGTGGGGTTTTTAACACCCAATGGGGTCCGGAAAAGTCATTTATCGCGGAACGAGAAAATTTATAAAATACATAGATGTTTAGAATAACGCGATGGTACAAGTCGTTCTAAGAAAAATAAGGCCAATTATTTTATTTGAAATATCAGCTATTAAAACATTGTCCGGGTCGTATAACTTTTGATGCGAAGGCTTTTATTACAAAATAAAATATCCGATAAATACCCGGAAAATACGCTGACAATACGGAATACAAGTAGCACGTAGCAGTTAGGGTTTTATAGCTAATTACACGTAAATGACACAATAAAATATATAATTTATCTTTATTACGATATAATACAAGCGTAATTTCCCAGTCGTTATATAGTAAACCGAACAAATGCTAATACCACAAAAATTAAAAACTAATCACAATTTTTTTATTTAACCCAATAACTATTTAGCACATTTAATTATTAAAATGGGACTGAAACTTAATAACATATATGTCCACTCGTATATTAATGATCAGATCTCTAAACACATAATAAAATAAACCCGTTACAGAAAAGTCATAGCATATGAATGAGGCATATATCATATGAAATTAATAAAGAAATCAAATTAAATCATGGGGTTACAAGATATAATTCTTAGCATGACATGAGCTGATTAAATAAATTAGGAAAAAACAACTAATATCAAGATAATTAAATTCACCAACAAATTTGATCCAAATTCAAATATTCATGAACTCATAAAAAATAAAGACATGATTAAAAAAGATATAAAATATACACAGTACCAAAAGGAATATCAGTCACTACACCTCCTAATTGGCTTTGACTACGGCAATAATAAAACAAGCAGAGTGTCATAAAATTAAAAATACAAGACATCTATCAGACCAAATAAGCATGAGATGGTGAAAGTTAAAATCCTAGCGAAACATGTAAAACATGTAGTAGTAATCACATACAACATAACTATGACATCCCGTACTCAAACAAGTAAACAATCAATATTACATAACTAAATCTAAGGCGTAAACAGGGAAATCCACGTAACCAAATCATACTATAACATGTTCATGGTTCAAAACAATAAAACAAAAGATCATGCTTATCGATAAACACCCTGTATTAAAATGTACAAGATTTTATAAAAAAATCAGAAATATGCTAATTATAATAAGAATTCGGCATGATATAAGAATAAAATCTTTATCGGAATAAAATTTATGCTTTCTCGTGAAATTCAAACCAACTAGTTTATTAATTAAACTAATCGATATGAATTATGGGATCTGTTTTGAACTTGTAAGGAGTGTAGTTTAGAAATTATCTGAAATTAAGAAAAGAAGAACAAAATATCAAAAGAATAGTTCGAGGCACATGAACACCATATTATCTTTAAATAGATAAACTCCTTCCGTGTGGTGCTTGAAGGTGTTGTCCCTTACGTCTCCCAGGATACAACAAATAAAGATATTCTCAAGTATTTGAAGATCCGCCTTCTACGAACCGATCAAACACAACTTTAAATCTCACAAAAACCCCTATAGGGCTCTAAGATGAACAAACTATATATAAAATGCTTGAGGGATATTGTGTATAAAATCAAAAACCTTACACACAGAATAATCAATATTATATCATTATTAGGGAGTAACAAAATCAATTTTATAAGTTACAAAACCAAAACAATAAAGGATAATTTGATTTTTATTCAAATAGTCCTACAGATTGCCCTAAATTGAACGTTGATACATCAGTGTTTCATGTTAATGCGTCATTTTCAATATAAATCATAGTCGCACGTTTTTATGAGGAAAAGTAACATGTTTGGGGTTTGTTCTTTAATATTCTATTAATTTTATTGATGTCATGGGATTTTTCCGAATCAAATAATTTGAATTTTAAAAATATAATAAATTTAAGTAATGATTCATGAAATATTTTTTTATATTGGAGGCGGAGGCAATAGTCGTGTAAAAGTAAAATTTTTGTTTCTGAATTAAATTTCTTTTCCAAATTGATTATTTTATCTAACTCAAAATTTAAATAAAATTTGTGCATTATTACCGCACTTTGACAAAAGTAGCATTTATAATGAGAGTTAATATTTTTGGATCACATAAATATCCAATTCATATAAATTAATTAAAAATTAAAATAATATAAATTGTGAAGTTCTTTTTTCTCACTTTCCTATATCTTTATCGACCTAGTTATCTTCTAAGTTTAATAGATTTTAAAAATTCAATATTCCGTAATTGAATTAATTATAACACGAGAAATAAATATAAATATATAATCATGTAAGATTGTAAATATTTCTATCTTTTATAGTTTCTATACTTTTTTCATTAGTAACTTCAAAAGGTCCCTAATGTGCTCCATTTCCTATTCAATCGAGTATTTTGAGTTTTTATATAGCTCCACCATAACACAATTGAGCAACGAGAATAATAGAATCAGTATAACATAACATAAGTGTCTAAAGTCTAATATATGATTATGATATAGTAGATTCATGAATGTATTGGGCTAATGCTGCTAGTGGGTTGGTCTTTAAAATTAAAACTAGCTCTAAAGCCCATGCGAAGCACGGGCATGCTCTATTCTGAAATATTTTAAAATTTGTATACATGCTTGTTAAATAGATATATAGCATGTTGTGACTTGTGAGAAGTTAGTTTTGTGTGTGCAATGACCTCTGTTCTAAGTATGAGCTTCTTTGGTTTATGTAATCTATATCCCGTGCGAGGCACAAGCGTTTTCTAAACTCACGTATGGACCATGTTCATATTACATAAATGAAGTATATATTATGTTGTGTGATAATCTTTTTCTAATTTTGGATTGAATAATATATGTATATATATAACTAGCGTAAAATCTCGTGCGAGGCATGGGCCTATGTGTGTGTATATATATTAAAATATTATCTCGAACTATAAAGAAATAATTTTTTAATACGTAAAATGATTATTTCTAAATTTATTTTACATTTGTATAGCAATTACGTAATAAAGAATAATATATTTTTTTATAAATTTGATTACATCTCGTAAATATAAATAAATGAAAATTTGATGACATAAAATTCATCACTGAATTGTCTTACTTCTTTTTTTTTCATACATACCTTTAAATTTGATTAAATAATTTAAGTGGTGAGAGTTTACTTTTTGTAGTAGGGTTCGATTATCGCTCATCACGTGAATTTTAAGATTAAATACTTATTGTGAGGTATATAAGACTAATTACTAAACAAATCAAAATTAAGTTATTATAACAAAAACATTTGAAGTTTGTTTGTAGGGATATGCATCGGGTCACTTCGGGGTCGGGAAATGTTATCACCGCCCCTAACCCTGAACGGGGATTCTTTTACTCTCCGATCCCCGCCCAAACAGGAATTTCATGAGATTCGGGAAATAATTAAAATAATAATCACATAATTTTAATAAGTTTCTATGATTAAAAGTAATCTACTAATTCTTATTATATAAAAACAATAATAATATCTCAATTTTTTAACATTTAATCATATTAAAATTTATTTCTAATATAAAAAAATAACAAATTAGAAATTAAAAATAAATATTATACCGCATTATAAAAAAATTGGTCAAGAAAAGTATAAATTATTTTTAAAATATACTAATTGTATAAATCATATATATATATGTGTGTGTGTGTGTATGTGTATACACATACACATACACACAAATATCGAGGTCGGGGAGACACTAATCTTAGACTTTGCCTCGAAACCTGAAATATTTATAAAACTTTCTGTTAGGTAATGCATACAACACAAAGGGGCGGTAAATGTGTTTTGGATATTTTTAAGGTTTTTTGAATGTTTGTTACTTGGTTAACAAAGCAGATTAGAAATGTAGTAATATTATGCACACAATATTTCAAAACTCACTTAATTTTGTATTAAAATTAAGCTAGTGTCTTGCTACAAATCCTGGGTTCTTTGCAAGTAAAAAACTCAGCTTCTTCCTTGAGAGAGTTACAAGAAAAACTATATCTGTTTGAGATAATTTAAAAACAAAGGACCAGTGTTTACTTTATAAATTAGTAAACACTAGTTCACACATCATGCAATAAAATGTACTAAACCCTACTTTAAGTTATCTCTAAAGCTTTCAATTTCTGACTTAGTGTATCTTTGTAAATTCTGTAGATCTGTGACTTTCCTTTGTCAGTTAATCTTGGCCTTTGATCTTGCACTCTTCAAGATGCTTTCGTAGACTTTTCAATCTAACTGATTAGATCATTTGTTAATTGATAATATTGAATATTTAACTTGTCTGCATTCTGTACTTTGAGGTTCATGTCGACATCTCCAGTTTGTTGTATAGAGAACTGACATCTCGATGAGTATAATGGTTTATCGAGATCTCTTAGTTCTCTACAAGTGTTTTGACTTATCGAGGTTTCTGAGTTCTCTATAAGTCAACTTGGCTTGTCGAGATCTCCAAACTTCTGCATGTAGAAATGACTTGTCGATATCTCTGAGATCTCTATAGGCATTTTGACTTGTCGATATCTCTGAGATCTCTATTGAGAAAATTGACTTGTTGATATCTCAAATCTTCATATCTTCATTTTGACTTGTCGATATCTCTGAGTTCTCTAATGCATAAATGACTTGTCGATATCTCAAAGATCTCTATATACATTTTGACTTGTCGATATCTCTGAGATCTCTAATGATAATTTGACTTGCCGATATCTTCAATCTTCATGTCTTCATTTGGCTTGTCGATATCTCTGAGACTTCTCTATAAGCTGTTTTGGGCTTCTCAATAAGTCATTATGGAGTTCTCGAATGAATTATCTATATGACTTGATCTGTAACTTGTAGATATCTTGACTTAGAATATTTTTCCTAAAACAGATTTATTCAACTCCAAGCTTCTTCACAATTTCTATGAGGCATGATCTTCTTGATCTTCTTCCAGAATTTATTCTTAGGCTTGAGACTGTTTACAGAAAATACTCCTGTCTGATCTTTGACATTTTTATAGACTCAAGTAATACAATATAATATACAAATTAAGATTATCATACAACTAATTCTTAGGGTTGTCAATTTGACTTAGTCTTGTTATGATGCAGACATGTCTTGCACAACAATCTCTCCCAATTTGTGAGAAGATTTTTTTTATCACAAATTCATGCCTGGTAACAAGACTAACCCCAAGTTATAAATGAACAATAAAATATTACATAAAATTGACAGAAGTACAACTTTTATACATTAGGTGATTACATAAGTTTCATTAGTACATGCATTACACAAATTTCTCATAGCATGTTTCTTGCCTAATAAGGTCCTTTAAGTCTGCAAGTACTTGCAGTTCTTTTATGATTTATGTCCCTCTTAGAGCTTCCAAAAGCTTGAGCCAATCATCTAATGAATAACTATTCAGTTAACCAACTCTGACTCTTGAGAATCTGCCAACTTTAATGTTCAGAAAATGTCCATCCTTAGAAATTATGCTCATTGCTTTTGCCTTGAGTTCCGTGTATTTTTGCTCAAACATTTATATCTCTTCAACATATTTTCTTTCCCTCTCCTCTCTTTCAGCCTTTTTTTTCTCTTCTCTCTTCCCTTACTATCAACCATACATCAAGTACAGATTAAAATGCCATTGTACTTGTATCTTTATCCTTCAATAAGCTAATCACCCTCTTAATCTTTGTTGTTAAAAATATATCCATTAAATTTCTTCCAAGCAAGGTGTAGGATCCATCTTGATAGTAAATTCTGACTTCCCTCAATGATACAACCCAAACTTTGACCATTTCTTCAGTTAGTTGTTGAAAGTAGTCATCATCTGTGATGCACCAGTTTAGAGGTAGAAAATCATTTTGATTAAAACAGTTCCAGATGGCCCTCTCAGTAACTTGCAGTTTCTTTGGCTTTTTTCGAACAGATTTGTAATGTGTTTTGATTGGTGGCTTAAAGGAAGGTAGGTTTGAGATTTTCTTTAGAGAAGTTTGGCTTTAAGTGATTGGTATTTTCAGTATAGTGTTTGCAGTATTTTTGTACAAAAACTTACGTTTAGTGGTTAGAGGTGGTAAAGTGTTTGATTTTGTTGGCTTAGGGGTTTGAGTTTGTTTGATTTTGATTGATAGGGCATTTTTCTTGGTTCCTGAATCATCCTCCTTTTTTCTTCTTCTCTCATCACCTCTCTTCTTATCATCCCTCTTCTTCTCATCTTATTTCCTTTCTTCTATTTTGCTACCAGTTGCTTTAGAAGATTGACTTGGATTTGAGCTAGAAGGTTTTTGATCATCTTGCTTATGCTCATCATCATCCTTGTCATCTGTTAAGTTGAATTATGAATTTGGCAATATGGTATCTGCATTTTGAAGATATCTTCCCAAGATTCTGATCATCTCCTCATCTTCAATTTTCTTATTTTTCTTGGACTTTAGATCAGTTTCAAGAGACATTATCAATCTCACATTTCCTCTTACACAATTCTTTGGAACTGTGAAGAACTTACACTTTATAGACTGTGAACTGATGTAGGCCACCCCTTTCCTTGGACGAAGATAGGCTTCAGGAAAAGCAGCTATCTGAGCTTTATTGAGTTCATTTAGCAGTTGGGTGTCCTCTGGGATTACTGGATTAACTCTGTCAATAGTTACATCCAGCTCAGATGCTCTCATGGTTTGAAAATTTGAGAGAGACACCTGTAGACATCTGTTCAAGCCACAATCATTTACATTTACAATAATTCTTTTCTTTAGCAAGTTATCAACTTTGATAATCATAACTCTGATAAAATTGATGTTGTTGGCCAAGGCTCCTTTATAAGTGATGTAGTTGTTGTGAAGAGATACCCTTAAGACTGTTAATAGTTCATTGAATTCTTGGTCTTGACAGGGTCCTTCTGCAGCTTTTAGAAGTCTGTCTTTTCCAAATTCTTTAGATATTTGAGCTTGTGAAGAGTTTTGACCAATATGAGTTGATTTCAATTTTCCAGTCTCTTTAAATTTTCCAGCTTCCTTAGACTGTTGTATCTTAGCTTCTATCTCTCCCTTAGTCTTGCTGGCAGGCAGGAGTAGTGGAGTGGAAATTTCTGGCCTCACAACTTTAGGAAGAGCAGGTAAAGGAACATTCAAGGCACCCATGATAGCTCCCAAATGAACTAAGTTCTGCATTTAAAGGTGTTTGTGAGAGTCTACCAGGGTCCTGATATCATTCTGTTGACTCTATACTAGAGAAGTGAGAGCTTGTACCTGAGTTGTGAGTGAATCATTAGAGGTTTGTAGAGTTGAAACTTGCTATTGTAGAGATTGAAGTTGAAGATTTGATGATGTTGATAATGATGATTGAGAGCTTGAAGAGATTGAAGTCCCAAATGTAGCTTGCACAGCTTCCTTGATTCCCTCCATCAAAAGAGCAGATGGCTCATATCTAGATTGATAGAGTTGATCCAGCTTGACCCTGATGTCATTAGTATTGGTGATTTGCTGCTGGACAACTTCATGTAAAGCTACAAATGACTCCCTCAGATTTTTGATGCTCTTGTCCACAGATGATAAATCAAACTTGACTATTTGATCAGTAAATCTAGAGATTTTTTGTTTGATTTCCACCTGAGAAGGAATGATCTCATCCAACTTGTCCTTGACAAGTGTTCTTGTTCTGTCTTGATGATCTGTCAATTATAATTTCAGAGCTTTGCCAATGAGATGGAAAGATTTCAGTTGATCTTTTTAGACCTTAGTAACGGCATCATAGAATTCTTGTGAAGTTAAGGATTTGGCATTACTCCAAAGAATGGTCAAGTACTCCTCCATGAACCTTGCTAACACTTCATCCATCTCTAAACTGAAGTTTTTTCCATCCAGGCATCACAATTCCCATCTTGTTTAGCTTCATTTACAATTTTAGCCTGCTGTTCTTGAACCTCTGTCTAATAGGAAAGAATGATAGCTTGGTAATCTTGATTAGGCATGTTTGAGGTGAGAAGCTGCTGTGAGATTTGAGCAAGTCCAGACAATTGATCAACTAACATATCATTAATAGTTGTAGGTTGAGCTTCTATCTCCTGTAGCCATTGAGAGATCAAGTGAGGTTATGGTTGAAAAGGGTTGAAGTTGATGGTTGATCTGTTGGGTTTGAAGTAGAAGGTAGATCTTTAATAGAACCACCTGTGACAGATGTCACAGTTTGACTCACAGGTTGAACTGTGGTTATGACAGTTTGTTGTTCTCCACTTGTGGTGGTAACCTCCATTCGAATTGGAGGGGAGTTGACTAGGTTATTGTCATGTACACTAGTCTTAAACCCTTGTGTTTCTTTCAAAACATTGTCAATTGAATATGATGTCCTTGCCTCCCCCATAGTAGGATCATTGGCAATTGAATTCCTAGCTTCAATTATGAGTGCAATTTCAGCTAGGATTTTGAGAGGAGTTGTTCCTCCAATAGGAACCTCCAATTGAATTGGATAGGATTTAGATAGCTCCCCCTGGGAATACTACCCTCAAACCTTACAACCTGTGAAGGTTGATTTGCACATGAAGGTGTATTGGAAACTACCACAGGGTCTTCTGTAAAAACTGGTGAAATCCATGTGTTTGTGTTTGTGTCGTCAAGGTCTACCACAGCATGTAGCTTCTCACCAACTGAATGTGGGTCATGGGTGGTGAGCACGGTTTCTTGAACCATGTCACATGATGTGGGCAACACTTGAAAAATTAGATTCAAGTGTTTGATTAAATGAAGAAGAAATTTTAGAAATTAGATTTTGAATTTCAGAGTTGAGTGTTGGCAGCTTCCCCTGAATAGATGAGGGAGCTTCAAAAGATGTGCTCTTTTTTGTGTGACATCCTTATTTCTTCTATCATACACTTGAATTTGTTCAAGTGTTGGTGCAGACTGTTTACAGGGTGCACTAGAGAGAGTGCTCTTTTCAATAGAGACATGTTATTCCCAAACAATCTAACAAAGAATTACAGAAGGGTGGTTGAATGTAATTCTGGTTCTTTTTCGATTTCAAGAACTACTCTATCTCAAATATATAACAGTTTTTGATTAAGCAAAAGTGTGAAAATGAAAATATTGATGTAATCAAACACAAAGTAATTAAACACAAGTATTTAAAAACTTTCTGGTGGATTGAACTTATCCACCAGAGATATATATAAGGTTGAGAACTCTGTGATGCAAGGTTTGCACACAACTGCTTACAAGTAGAATTACAAGGAACAGAGAAATTCTTCACAGATACAGCTTTTTCTATTTCTCTTGTTTATTGCTTAATTTACTACTAGCTACTCTTGGTTTATATATTACAAAGATACAAGTGAATAAGATAAACTAATAAAACAAAATGTGTCTTTGTCTAATCACATGCTTCTTCATTTCTCCATTCAGTATCTTTAATTTTCTTCAAGTAAGCATGAAAATGGAAATGCTTCTTTGTTCTCTAAAACCTGTAAATAGGATGCCACATTCCATTTACATACAATCAACCCATGTGACTGTCAAGTCACTATCAATTGTAATTTGAATTAGAACATTCGTTGAAACTTCATTAGATCATCCGTTGAAACTGTGTTGGATCATCCGTTGAAACTTCATTAGATCATCTGTTGAATGTGACTTGGATCATCCGTTGAAACTTTATAGAATCATCAATTGAAAGTCTTCCATAGCATTTAACTCCATTTCACTTATGAAAAATTATAAGGCATCTAATATATACAATTGGCCAACCTATTTTGCATATCAATCTAGTAGTCAACATGACTTTAAATATCCTGCAACTTCTAGATCTCTAAGGTATTGTTATATGGAGGAATGTGTTACAGAGCTTATTAAGACATAAGCTACTCGCTCAACGGATGTTAAAGTAAATCATCCATTGAGAGCTACAAAAACACTGAATTAAATCTACTAAGGTGTTTTGGCGAACTTACCATCAAACCTATGACATATTCCTAACAATCTCCTTTAATTTATGTCTACTGGAATTGTAGAAATAAATTAAGAGAAACTTAATGATAACAAAACACCCTATAAATACACACTGATTAATAGTAGATGAGATTGATAAGTGCTGCAACTTATTAAAAATTATACAGAAGAAGGTTCATAGAAAATCTCACAAGCCATTTTCAATGTGCTCCTTTAGACTGAGCAAATTTATCTTATTTCCTTGAATGTCTAGTCTTATTTCCCAATTTCTCATTGTTCTCTTCAATCTGGTGTTGAAGTTGCCTGTAGAATTCAGATTCATATTCATTAGTCTGATCCAGCATCTCTTGCATCTCCATGAGAGTTTCATTGCTTGATTGAAATTTATCTCAATTGAGTGAAGTGTTTCACTGGTTTATCAAGTTTTGTAATTGGACCATAATTCTTCTCAATCTTCTCATCAATCTTTTTCCATTTCTCTTTTAGCTCTAGTTCAGCTGCTGCCATTTGTATCAGGTCAATGATGTCTATCATTGGTGGCTTTGTGAATGTTATTTCTGGAATAATCACATTACTGACTTGAATGTGCACTTTCTCCCCCTCAGTAACTGTCTCCCCCTTACTAACTGAAATGATTGCATTATTCTCCTCCTTTTTATTAGCATCAAGTTGAGCAGGTTTGAGGTTTGTGTAGCCATCAATTGCTGTAGTAGACTTGTCTGAGCTTCCTGATTTGCAAGTATCTTAGCCATTAATTTCTCCACATTTGTAAGTCTTGAATCCATGGCCTCAACTTTTCAGTTCAAATCAGCTTCTTTTCTTAGCTTCTGGACTATTTCTAGCATAGTTTCTTTTGTAAGCTTAACATCCGATTTCTTGTAGAGATCCTCCTTGACTTGAGATAGATCATGTTTTATTATATCCATACTTTGATGATTTTGAAGAGCTTGAATTCTATGAAACTAGAGATACTTCAGATGGGTTTGAAGAAGTGTCTTGGTGCTAGTGTTGTTGGTGGTCTGAATGGCAGCTTGAGTTTCATGAACTAGCTTGAACATGATAGACTTGAAATGATGAAGATTGCAGTTTTTTGGAAAACATCCATTCTGGAGTTTCAGTCTCTCCCCTATGTCCATGCCTACGTCTTCATGACCCTCTCCAAGAGAATCAACACCAAAAGAATCACCGGAGGCTGCAGAATTATACTTAAAATCCTCACCAATTGTGGATGGAAGTGAGTAGATTGCATCTTTGGCCCTTAGCATGGAAGCTGTTATATGCACCAAGTTCAGTTTCCTCTCAGCAGCCTCATTGTCATGTTCATCCAAAACTTGATAAGCTGGAACGGGGTGAGTAAATGCCTCAGCTTCATAAAAAATAGAGTCTAAGACAACTTGATATTCTTGCTGATATAGCTGCTTCTTTTCAGCCTCATTGACATCCCTTAACTTACTAACAATGGGCATTTCCCATTCTTCATTTGTACCTGCATTTCTCTCATTTTCTCTCTTTTGTTACATCAAGGGTTCCCCTTGGCTTCCCACCCTCACACCCCCACCTTCACCATCTAAGGTGGGACTCCTCTCACTCTCTTTTGCCAAGCTGGAAGAAATAACTTGCATTTGTTCACTCTTTTCCTCTCCTTTTGCCTGAGAGCAACTCAGCCTCTCACTCTATTCACTCCCTTCCCTCAATCCTAATAGTGATTGTGCAACTACTAGATTATCTGCACTCATAACATAATTGGACATTTCAAGTGGTGCAGTGACTTTCAATGGATGAGCAACATCCGTTAAACTAGTAGTTGAGAAATTTAACGGATAAATGTTGTTAAGCACATCCATCGAGATACAATCACTAGTCAACGGATGAACAATATCCATCGAAATAGTATAAGTGATTGAGTTTGGAGTTGAAATTATTGTAGAATCTGTGGTGATTGATTTCAGACTGTTCACAGATTTCTTAATATTTTCAGAAAGAAATGGCAAGTGAGCCAACAAATCATCTAAAAGATGATGCCCACTTGCTTGAGATTTTGGCTCCTCCAAGAGAGTTAAAGATGGAGAATCAGGAAATGATGTGTGAATCATGTGCACATCCAAAGAGTTAGTGGGTGAGTTTTGTGTGTGAGGTGCTTTTATAGTAATAAATTTTGGTTGTGACTCCATATTTATTGGAGTCATATCAATCTGAATTTGAGAAGGTGCTATAACTGAGTCTTTGACTTCAGTTTGCATAGTGTGCACACCCTGTGTATCCCCATTGTGTTTATATTTCTTCTTTCTTGTGTAAGTTTAAGGTTGGTCTGTGTCCCTAACCCTTTTGGCCTGTGCTCTTGGCAGAGAGCTTTGTTCAATAGTCACATCCTTTTGGGAGGATGAAACTAGTAATGAGCTTGATTCCTTATTAATCACTACAGTTTATTGGGAAACTGTAGTGTGGCTAGTCTGGGTTACACACACCTCTCTCCCGTTATTCTTAGGGCTTCTTTGATGTTCATCCTGTCCCTCACCAACCTCACTTCCCTTCACACTCCCCTGTATAGTTTTGGTAGTTTTTGAAACTAGTCCCTTTTGAGAGGAACTAGAGTGGGGTCTTTGAGACTTAGATTTAGAAACTTTTGTTTTAGATGCTTGGGTAGGCATCTGTTGGGTCAAACTCACAGATGCCATAGCCACACTTGTCTGCAAAGAAGTTTGTGGTAGAGAAGTAGTAGAGACAGTGGAACTTACCTCACTTACCTGAGGCCCCTCCATGATTTGCAAGTAGATGAGAGGAACCTCACTGAGATTATTTTCCCTGTTCAAATTAGCAATAACTCTCCTCTCTTGTACCCAACAATCTAACTTATTTGTTGGGTTCTCAGTAGGAAGATCTTTAGAAAAATGGTTAGCCAACATCATAAAGAATCTAGCATAATAGATGTTTTTGTTTCTTTTCTTAATATCTCCTAATTTATAACCTAACTCATACAAGACAGACTCACTAAAATTATAATACTTATCACTAAGTAGCATATAGAGCATGTTAACAAGTGAGTGAGTCACAGCATCAAAGTTGCTTAAACACTTTAATGAATGAATCACAGAGAAACTTTATTCCTTTCTAAGGCCTTTCCTCCTAACGTCACTTAGCTTGGTGGGGTTAAAAGAATAGCCCATAGAAGTGACCATGGCACTTACATCTGTGTCTGTGTGTGAAACAAGTGTGTTATTATCACGTAATTACAAACATGCTTGAATTTCATCACTATTTATGCAGTAATTATTACCTTGCAGAGAGAAGGCAATAGTTTTATCCTTTGAGATGTACACCTATGTGGTCCATATCTCTTCCACAACCTCACAGTAGATTACTGCTGATGCCAAAATAGCATAGCTCAATTTACAGCCTTGAATGAAGTCCATCATCTTGTGATAGGCCTCAAAAGCAGTGATACTCTTATTGACAAGTGCTACAAAATTGTTCTTTTCATATACGAAACCAGTTTGAGACATGATCTTTACAACAGGTGCCATTTAAGTGATGAAAGGAGTTACAGATAAAGGTTTTGAGTTTTGGAGACGAAGAGAGAGTAGAAATTGCTTGAGAAAGATAAAAGTAAAAATGAAAATGAAATAGGCTTTTATACTTCCTCAGAAATAGAAGGTTAAAAATGAAAAGTAAAATAAAGTAACCAATGAAATTTGCCCAAAATAGCCGTTTAAAAATGAATAAACTGTCGAAATTCTAATGATTAACCATTCAAATATACTTACAGGCTGTAAGTAAATTTAACAGATGATAAATATAATTAACGGCTATGATGAGAGCAATTCGACGGATGAAGATTAAACAGATATCTGTCAAGATAAAAAGTTTCCAGAATAATATTTGATTTTTCAACAGATAATAAAATTCGACGGATATTCATTTTTGACGGATAATGAACATCCATTGAGATGTAAATATTGAATTAGCCAAAATTTCATCTTTGACAAGAAAAATCAAATTTGATTCTGGCTGCATTTCAAATTGCTTAGACATTAAAAAAAATTAGGAATAATTAAGCATACGTAACTCACTAACCAACCTAGTAAAAGTGGATTCATCAAGTGGCTTGGTAAAGATGTCTGCAAGTTGCTTCTCACTTGGAACAAAATAAAGTTCAACAGTACCATTCATGACATGCTCTCGAATGAAATGGTACCTGATGTCAATGTGCTTGGTTCTTGAATGTTGTACTGGATTTTCAGTAATTTCAATGGCACTTGTGTTATCACAGAAAATAGGAATCTTATCCATCTGCAGACCATAGTCCAACAGTTTGGTTTTTCATCCATCAAATTTATGCACAACAACTGCCAACAGCAATATATTTAGCCTCAACTGTAGAAGTAGAGACTTAATTTTGCTTTTTACTGAACCAGGATACTAGCTTATTTCCTAGAAATTGATAAGTTCATGTTGTACTTTTTCTATCATTTCTACAACCTGCATAATCTGTATCTGAATAACCTATTACATCAAAACCAAAATCTCTAGGATACCAAATGCCAAGTTTTGGTATTCCTTTGAGATATCTGAAAATTCTCTTTATAGCTATTAAGTGAGATTCTCTAGGATCATCTTGAAATCTAGCACAAAGACAAGTAGAAAACATTATATTTGGCCTACTGGCTGTTAAATATAAAAGTGAGCCAACCATGCCTCTATAACTTGAAATATCCACAGACTTTTCAGTAGTGTTTAATTTAAGTTTAGTGGCAGTGGTCATGGAAGTTTTTGCATATGTGCAATCCATTAAGTCAAACTTCTTTAAGAGATCATAAATATATTTGGTTTGAGTAATGAAAATTTCATCACTAACTTTCTTAACTTGTAAACCAAGAAAGTAAGTTAGTTCTCCCATCATGCTCATTTCATATTTACTTTGCATCAATTTGGCAAACTTTTTACAGAGTTTCTCATCTGTAGAGCCAAATATAATATCATCTACATAAATCTGATCAAGTATGCTAGAGCCATTAACATTTCTAAAGAAAAGAGTTTTATTAACAATATCTCCTGTGAAGTATTTTCTAAGAGAAACTTTGACAAAGTGTCATACCAGGCTCTAGGTGTTTGCTTCAATCCATAAAGTGATTTCAAAATATAGTAGACATATTCTGGAAAGTTGGGGTCTTCAAAACCAGGAGGTTGACTAACATAGACTTCCTCCTCCAAATCTCCATTCAGAAAGGCACTTTTGACATCCATTTGATAGACTTTAAAATTGACATGGGCTACATAGGCTAGAAAGATTCTGATTGCTTCAAGTCTTGCAACATGAGCAAATGTTTCATCAAAATCTATTCTTTCTTGCTGACAATAGCCCTTAGCAACCAATCTAGTTTTATTCCTAACTATTATGCCATTTTCATCCATCTTGTTTCTGAATACCCATTTGGTGTCAATAGGATTTTTCCCTTTAGGTGTGGGTACAAGCTTTCATACCTTATTTCTTTCAAATTGGTTTAGCTCTTCCTGCATAGCTAAAACCCAATCAGGATCCAACAAAGCTTCTTCTACCTTTTTAGGTTCTTCCTGAGATAGGAAGCTGCTGTATAGACATTTTTCTTGAGTTGTTTTCCTATTTTGCACTCTTGAAGTTACATCACCAATAATAACTCAAATGGGTGATCTCTAGTCCATTTTCTTTGATGTAGTAGATTAGCTCTAGATGAAGAGGCCTCATAATTATCTTGATGTGTGACTGAGTTTTGATTAGAAGAAACTTCCCTTGAGTTTGTGGATCTTTGACTTAAAGTAGGGGTCATTTCTGAGTGTGATCTGTATTGACATTCAACTCCTATTGATGGCTCAACAGATGTTGATCTTTGCCTCACGACGGATGATGAAGATTGTCTCTCGACGGATAATGCAGTTTGTCTCTCAACGGATGTTGGATTATGTGCTTCATTTATTGTAGATTTTTCTGCATTATCCTTAGATATTATTTCTTGATCACTTTCATCATCGCTGTCATCAAAAATTATCTCAACATTGTCAAGTTTGAGGCTATCATGGAAACCTTCATCTTGTAGTCCTTCAATCTTCTTATCATCAAACATAATATGCACATATTCCATAACAATGTTGGTTCTAAGATTGTAGACCATGTATGCTTTTCCAACTGCATACCCAACAAAAATACCCTCATCTACTTTGGCATCAAACTTTCCATGCTGCTCCGTTGAAATAATTAGAATATAGCACTTGCAGCCAAAGACATGAAGAAAGTTTAATGTTGGCTTCCTGTTTTTGAATAATTGATAGGGAGTCATGCATTTTGCTTGATTGACCAAGGAAATGTTTTGAGTGTAGCATGCAATATTTACAGCTTCTGCCCAAAAATATGTAGGTAAATTTGATTCTTCCAGCATCATCCATGCAGCTTCAATAAGAGATCTATTCTTTCTTTCCACCACTCCAATTTGTTGTGGAGTTCTGACTGCTGAAAACTCATACATGATCTCATTCTCTTCACAAAACCAATCTCATCACAGAATTCTTGAACTCAGTTCCATTTTCACTCCTGATTCTTCTAACTTTGAGATCAGGATGATTGTTGACTTGTCTTATGTGATTGATGATGATTTCACTAGCTTCATCTTTAGATTTAAGAAAATATTTCCAAGAGAACTTTGAGAAATCATCCACAATTACTAGGCAATATATTTTCTTTGAAATGGACAACACATTGACTGGTCCAAATAAATCCATGTGTAGTAATTATAAAGGTTTTTCAATTGTTAATTCAAGCTTCTTTTTAAATGATGCCTTGATTTGCTTTCCTTTCTGGCAGGCATCACACAATCCATCCTTTGAGAATTCCACTTGAGGAATGCCTCTTACCAAATCTTTCCTGACTAGTTCATTCATAGTCTTGAAGTTAAGATGGGACAGCTTCTTGTGTCATAGCTAACTTTCATCTTGACTTGCCTTGCTGAAAAGACAAGTGACGGATTCTGCATTTGAAGAGTTGAAGTCAGCTACATACACATTTCCTTTTCTCACTTCCGTAAGAACCACTATGTTGCCTTTCTTGTTAGTCATAACACATGCTTCAGAGTTAAATGTTACTGAGTTGCCCTTATC
The DNA here is from genome assembly GCF_009905375.1 of Apium graveolens. Lineage (NCBI taxonomy): Eukaryota > Viridiplantae > Streptophyta > Magnoliopsida > Apiales > Apiaceae > Apium > Apium graveolens. The sequence goes on along the minus strand of NC_133657.1, from coordinate 153,846,384 downwards.
ACAAAACTGGCTGATACTCAACAAATTATGCTTGAGTCCATCCACTAGGGCAACTTCCTCAATGATGTCATTGTCTTTATAAATCAATCCATATCCCACAGTATAACCTTTGCTGTCATCTCCAAAAGTGATACTTGGGCCAGCTCTCTCATTAAACTTAGTGAGCAGGGTGGAATCACCCGTCATGTGCCTTGAGCACCCACTATTCGGATACCAGAGATTCCTTCTGTTTCCCTGCACACATCAAAATCAAATTAAGTTGATTTTGGTACCCAAGTTTCCATGGTTCCTGCCTTGTTAGCCTTTTTCTTAGGTTTTTTAGGTTTGTCCTCATTTGACTTAGATATCTTAGATTCATCCTTAGTCATTTGAGCAAAACCTTTAAAACCATTCATCATTACAGTATTATCATGCACAGATTGGTTAACTTGGCATGGCATACTATGTGTAAATATGTTATTCCAGAAAGGCATGCTAAATGGCATTCGTGGCATACTAAATGCAGTATAATAACGATTAGGTGCAAATGGCATATTCGCATATTGTGCAGATAAATTATGTGCAGGCATAACAGGCAATTGTGATGTGGACATATTGAGAAATGAGGGAGGTGTAGACATAGATGCAGGCATAGCAGATTTGCAATTAACAGACAAAAATGATTAATAACACCACACTTAATACAGATTTTTCTAGGAGCATATTTTTCAGGTGTGTAGTTGTTATGTTTGTTAATACCTACTTTTCCATTTTTATTATTTTTCCTTTTTGATTCTTTAACATCAATTTTCTCCAATCTGTCATTCAATTTCCTGATTGACTTGTTTCTCCTGTAACAAAGTTCTTGGAAACTGATCCATATTTCTCATTTAACTTAGCTAGCTTGGCTTTGCTAACTGGCTTTCTTTCACTCGACGGATGTGATTCCTTTTTAACTCTTGACGGATAATCTTCATTATCTGTTGAATCCACATCCGTTGAATGTCCTTATGCCAAATTAGGATCCAGTTTCTCCTTGTTCTTTTTCCAGGCTTCTTCACAGAAAGACTCTATACCTTGAACTTTGGTAATTTTAGTATGGACGTCTCTAGATGATTTCCAAGCCTTAATTACCTCTTGTTCACGTTCAAGTTGCTTTCTTCAAATATCTTCTTTCTTTAAGGATTCGGTCAGTTAATCTTTTACAATCTTGCACTCCGTCTTCAGTTTCTCAAACTCAACAAATTGAGTTTCTAACACATTATTTCTTTCACTCAAAAATAAATTGTTCTCTTTAATCTTAGTGTTTTCTTTATTGAGTGATCTGAGTGTAACACGCAGCTGATATAATTCTGTTGACATATCATTTATAGCATCATTACACTCAGCTTTAGATAAATGTGCTAGATTAGTGGTGATTAACTGATTAATGGATGAACTGACCTATGTTTCATCTGATTTGGTCATAAGTGCTAGATTAACATAGATTGTATCCTCATCCTCATCTAATCCATCAGCAGCCCTTTCCTTATATTTGAGCAACTCAAAGTATTTCTTCTTGTAATCCACATGCTCAAACTTTTTCTATCAGAATCAGGATTTCTGCATTCACTTTCAAAATGACCACTCACGCCACATTTGAAATATTTGGATTTTGACTTGTCAACCATGTTTCTATTTGGCTTTGATGCTCCAAAATTCTTCTTGAATTTGAGCTTGGGAAACCTTCTGGATAGAAAAGCCAGATGTTCATCTATGTCATCCATATCATCTTGACTATTATGGTCTTCATGTTTAACTACTATCCCTTTTACTTTGCCTTCACAAACTCTAGGGTTTGGTGCAGATTCCACAGCTTCTACCTTCATCTTTTTCTCACTCTCTTGCTCAGCAATCAATGAAATGGATCCTCCCTTCTTCCTTCCTTTTTCCAGCTGTTCATCATGTTCTATCTCAAGCTCATAGGTCTTTAGAATGCCATACAGTCTATCCAAAGTGAATTCCTTATAATCTTGGGAATTTCTAAAAGAGACTGTCATAGGCTTCCATTCCTTTGGTAGAGATCTAAGGAATTTGAGATTGGAATCCTTTGTCTAGTAGATTCTTCCATGCAGCTTTAGAGCATTTAGCAGTTTTGAAATCTACTAAAAATGTCAGTTAATGTTTGACTGTCTTCACAATGAAAGTGCTCATACCGTTGAATCAAGAGTTGCATCTTGTTTTCCCTTACTTGCTCAGTTCTATCACATATAACTTGAATTGTATCCCAGACATCCTTAGCAGTTTTGCAATTGATGATGTTGTCAAACATATCACCATCAACACGATTAAACAAAATGTTCATGGCCTTCTTGTCCTTATGAACTTGCTCAATATCTGGTTCAGACCATTCTGCTCTAGGCTTTGGGATAGACTGCTCATTGCCTGTAGCAGATCTCATAGGAACATGAGGGTCTTTCTCAATATAATACACATATGCTTCATCTTGAGAGAGGAGATGCAGGTGTATTTTCACCTTCCAGTGGTGATAGTTGTCTTTGTCCAGAAATGGAATTTTTACTCCAACATCTTTTCTTCTCATCTTGTTAGTTCTTGTGATCTTTAAAATTTTTGTACTTCAAGAGCTTGCTCTGATACCAATTGTTATTCCCAAACAATCTAACAAAGAACTACAGAAGGGGGGTTGAATATAATTCTGGTTCTTTTTCGATTTCAAGAACTACTCTATCTCAAATATATAATAGTTTTGATTAAGAAAAAGTGCGGAAATGAAAATATTGATGTAATCAAACACAAAGTAATTAAACACAAGTATTCAAAAACTTTCTGGTGGATTGAACTTTTTCACCAAAGATATATGTAAGATTGAGAACTCTGTGATGCAAGGTTTGCACACAGCTGCTTACAAGTAGAATTACAAGGAACAGATAAATTCTTCACAGATACAGATTTTTCTATTTCTCTTATTTATTGCTTAATTTATTACTAGCTACTCTTGGTTTATATATTACCAAGATAAAAGTGAATAAGACAAACTAATAAAACAAAATATGTCTTTGTCTAATCACATGCTTCTTCATTTCTCCATCTAGTATCTTTGATTTTCTTCAAGTAAGCATGAAAATGGAAATGCTTCTTTGTTCTCTAAAACCTGTAAATAGTGTAATATCCCATATTTTCAAATATTATTATTATAATTATTTAGAATTATTTATGTGATTTTAGGTGAATTTTAGTGAATTATCTGATAAGTGGAATTGATGTTTGGGTGTTTAAATGTGATATTATTTGAGTATTTGAATTTTTATATGTCCAGAATAAAATATAGATAATTGTGATATTTTTCTGGTAATTTTTGGACTGTTAGATGATTTTATATTGAGTTATGAATTATTAATTATTTTCTGAGTAATTACCAAAATTATTTTATAAAGCCGGGGATCGTCCAACCTCAACCGTTTTTACGTTTTTACAACCCGAAACTCTTCCGAAAACTCCTTCCTAACCTAATCTGGTAATTCCGGACCTTTTTCGTGTTTTAACTTTTTCGATCCGGATTACGGTTTGACCCGTGCGCGGCCCGGCGCAATATTTTCGATACGATACGCATTTCGATACATCAACAATACCCGTATTCTCGAGAGACGAGATATTGTTACATTATTTTCGTATATGGTGTTTTATAAAAAGCTCGGTGTTGATAATTATTCAATTCTGGTATTAAATTGTATCGTTTTATATTTACTTAGCGGCTAAGTAACCTATTTTTGGATCCGATATGATCCAATGAGATACTCGTTACGCGGTTAAGATGCATTTATATGAATCAATCCGTAATTTGGATACGTGTTTATTAGCGTTACTCGTTTTATCTCATTTTATGTGTGTGAATGTATTTTATACGTGTTCGAGTTTTTCGGTTAAATTAAGTATCGTTTTTATTTTTCGAAAATTTATGAACCAGGACCCCACCGGGACGTCAAACCCTACAAAATTTGTGTTTTTATTTTTATAAAATCAATCGTATTTCAAATACCCAGTATTTCTACAATTTTGAAATATTCGCAATTTTTGGGGAATTTTGATACGAATTTTACATTTTACTGTTTTTAAAATTATTACCCGTAATTATAATTTTGGGACTTAATTATTTTAATTAGGGAATAAAAACACCCTAAATTGATTTTGGGGTATTTATTTTTCAGAAAATATAAATAGCCCATTTATTCTTTTATTTCATTTTTATTTTTATTAAAAACAAAAATCAAGAACTTGTTCTTGGAGGTTTCAATCCATTCTTGATTTTAATCTTGCGATATCTGGAGATCCGTTGCTCCGTTTTTGACGATCTAGTAGTCGAATCGAAGCTCTCTTCGAGCCCGTTATTTTGATACCAGAATCATCAACTCAGGTCGAGTTTTTGGTTTTGTTAGTTTGTATTTTTCAATATTTTGGGTTATACGTTAATTGGTTGTTGATTGTGATGATATGACTAGATTGTACGTGTTTCTAGCATCGTTTTGATATATAGTACGTCGATTATGGTTGAGAAACGAAGTAAATCGATTTTTGGACGGAAAGTTTGTTGTTCTTGATGGTTTTGATCAATTTTTGTGTGGGTTTGATTGTTTGATGTTGTAGTTGCTTCCATTCAATTTCTGGAATGATTTTGGTCGAGTTTGGTGTGAAAAACAGAAGTTTTCGTGATGTTTTGGTGGGATTCGGGGGTTCGTCGGAGGTGTTGAAGCTTGGCGGATTCCGGAAAATTCCGGCGAGTTCTTCAAGCTTCCTGGCTGTGTTCTTGTGCTTTCCTGATATTTGATCCATCTAAGAAGATGACCCCTTTCCAAAACATGTTTCTGGGAATTATTTTTAGAAAATAATTCAAAATTCATTTGAAATTCCAAAAATTGTTTTTAAATTCAAAAATTAATTTAGTTAATTATTTTAAATAGTTAACTGAATTATTTTAATTCTAAAAATTATTTTCTTTTATTATTTTCAAAAAAAATCAAATTTGATTTAATTATTTATAATTTATTTTAGTTAATTATTTATGGATTTGATTGATTGATTAATTCATTTAATCAATTAATTTTATTTATAAATGGTTAAAGAAAATATAATTATTTATAATTAAGCCAAATAATTCCTAATAATTATTTTGGGCTTTTAAAAATATCTATAGAGTATTAAATATTCAATTAATATTATTATTAATTGAATTATTCGTATTTTATTCGTTGAAAAACAACCGTGCGTCTGTTTAATACGAAACGAATGCGTACAGACTCAGAAAAATATTTCGCTTTCATTAAAAATACTTTTGAGACCCAAATCATTTTGTTTCGAAAGGTCGCTTGTTTTACAAGTTATTCTGAGTCGATTATTGATAGATAAATCACATTTTTGACCCGATTTCAGTTTTAAACTTATCGAGTCGAACCTTTTGACGAACCGAGTCTTATGTGATATGAATTATGTGATATATGAGTTATGTGCTTATGTGCTATGTGAATTACGTGTATATGTGGGTCATAAGTCTTGTGTTTGACTGTTTTCCTTGTGTGTGGGCTATCGTATGGGTAGACGATAGGATTTTGACGCGCAGTTCGTCGAGTGATTATCGTTTAGACAATTAAAGCTATATCTTTTAATTATAGACGCGGATCTCTCGAGTTGATTGGGACAAGATGTTGGATAAAGAATGAGATGGAATGGTATTGGGTATCTGGCTTCTAGCAATCGCAGGAGCAGCATATCAGTCAAGTGTTGAAAAGAAGGACGGTGATGTCTTGAGACAGAATATCAGAATAGATGCGTATTTGTGAGTGTGACTAACTGCTAAAAACCCAAAGGCAAGTATCCCTATCATCACTTATTGTTCAAGTGATATTTATTTTAAATCTTTTCATGCAAGTATTGCTTTCCCTATTCAGTCCGGAATAGATTAATGTTTTATATATCGCTGAATTAAATAATTCTGTTTATGCAAGTATTCTTCCGCTATTCTATGTTGAGAGTAGCTAAGTGATTTTACTTATCCAATTATCGGATTTACAAATGTTTTGGATTTTGAGAAAAGTGATTTGGTTGTGAATATTCCTACCCAAAAATTGGGGGAATAAAATTATTTCGGGTGTCGATTATTATGACCCCATTTCAATAAAAGGTTTTAAGATTGGATCATAATTGCATAAGTGACCGGGACGGACGGTCCAGCGGAGGGCTATTTCTAAGTGCCATATGGAATATTATGACACAATTTTTGCCACAGGCAGGAATATTGCCTTTTGTTTGAGTACTCGTGTTTTTGGGGTCACGTTTCTATGAATCATGACCTTGTGCTATCACACGGGCTGATCAACATGTGATAGTACGTCCGTCGGAGGATGATCCTAATCCAAATTATCATATCATTTTTGATATTCATAGAATAAATGATTTATCAACTGTTTCTTTTTTGGAATTATGGTAAAATGCGGTTTTGATTCAGATTGTGATTTACGCTGATACTTACGTTGTTGTTAAATATCAAAGGTGGTATTAGTATAGATGATTGATGTTAACTTCCCTATTTTAGCGCGGGTAGGTTGTGATCATCAAAGGTCGTATTGATATCTAATTTGATATAACAGCAAAATAAGTATTAATTTCAAGAGTTCGGTTTTGAGTAAAGTTTATAATTCAATCCATAATCATTGTTTCTTGTTGGTGTTGTTTACGATATTTTCGTAAACACTGTTTTATGAGTTTTATTCTCGTCAAGATTCAAAGTATTGCTGAAGCATTTCGCTCAAAAATATCAAAATGGTTTTGAATACGATTAAGGAATCAATTTTGAGGTTCCTCCACTAGAATTTTATGATTCAGCAATTATGATTTTAAAGGTTCTGCTCTGTTGCAGATGTCGGTTTTATATCAAAAGACCCTATATATGTCATAATGATCTTGCTGAGCATTTCTTCCGCTCATACTTGCCTGTTTTTAAATTTAACCTCCAGTGAGGATTAGCTGCGCTGTTTAGCTGCGTAATTCGAGGAAGCAAGAAGAAGCTCTTAGAAGGTGGTTGATCCAGGGTTTGCGGGCTAGTGTAAGTTTTATTGTGTAAAGTTGTTTATATTATATTATATTATATTATAATTGTGTTATTTTATAGCTGGGCCTAGTATACTTCTTTTCGAAGTTATACTAGCGGGTTAGTTTAGAATGGAAAATTTATTGAACAGAATTTTAAAAGAAAGTGAAAAATTATTTACGGAATTTGGAATTCTTGTTTCTAGGACTGTAACCTTAAAAGATCTTGGATTAGTTGGGGTCATTTATGCTAAATATCTTCCGCTGGAATTTATTTATCGATTAAACAGTTTGATTTGGATTGAGGTTTCATGGTGACGACCAAATCCTCTGACCCCGGATTTGGGGGCGTTACAAATAGGATGCCACATTCCATTTTCATACAATCAACTCATGTGACTGTCAAGTCACTATCAACTGCAATTTGAATTAGAACATCCGTTGAAACTTCATTGGATCATCCGTTGAAACTGTGTTGGATCATCCGTTGAAAATTCATTAGATCATCCGTTGAATGTGACTTGGATCATCCGTTGAAACTTTATAGAATCATCCGTTGAAAGTCTTCCATAGAAGTTAACTCCATTTCACTTATACAAAATTACAAGGCATCTAATATATACAATTGGCCAACCTATTTTGCATATCAATCTAGTAGTCAACATGACTTTGAATATCCTACAACTTCTAGATCTCTAAGGTATTGTACTATGCAGGAATGTGTTACAAAACTTATTAAGACGTAAGCTACTCTCTCAACGGATGTTAATGTAAATCAGCCGTTTGGAGCTACAAAAATACTAAATTAAATCTACTAAGGTGTTTTGGTGAACTTATCATCAAGCCTGTGACATATTCCTAACAAGATACCCTGTTGAGAGGATGCCCCTAGAGTTTGTTTTAGTCCCTCTTTTTTAACTACATCCTTTTGGGAGGATGCAGAGGTAGCTTGAGTGGTCAGCTCAGTTGGTTTTTCCTTCTTTGGTTTCTTGACTAAGGTTGACTCTATTTCTGTGTGATCCTCACCACTCTCTTTGATTATAGTTAAGGGTGCCTGTTTTCTCTTCTTTTTACTCACTTCACCCATTTGAGAGGATAAAGTGGTTGGTTTCCTAGATGTTATTGGTAGGGAATGAAGGGTCTTAGTATGGGAAGGCCCCTAGTGGTATTCCTGTATTTATACTTCCAGATGTACAGGAGCTATTAATATACTATATTCAATATTAGACCTCATGTCAGGCATAGGGTAAGGGTAAGTCCTAAATCTCTCTATCATAAATGGAGTGATTTTAAGACTTACAGGTACCTTATTTTTAGTAGTAAGTGAACCAGACAGAACTTTGGACACTTGCTTACAATTACCTATTTTAGTTCAATCTATACCATTAAGCATATTAATGTCATGCACTTTATGATTCAAAGCAGACATTATAAATCTAGGAAGAAAAATTTCTTTAACTCTTGCTGTCAAAGGCATTATGATCCCGACGCTTAACTCCTCCATGATGACATGACCTACATTGAGGTGTCTGTTATGGGCCATTGAGAACACCGGCTTCTGGACAATACTAGAGATGTTGTCATACCATGTCTTCCTGCAAGTGAAGGCCCTCACAATAGAGTCAAACAAGAAAGACCATTCCCTCATGAGAAGCTTCTTGTTCAGGCTAGCCAGGTTGATTCTTTCATTATAGTTAATGAAGTCCATGAACTAAGCTAGCTCATCCTGTGTTGAAACCTCCACCAAATTTTTAGTTGGGATGCCCAAAGCTACATCGACATCATCTTCATAAAATTCCATTTGATGGCCTTTAATGGAGCAATTAACCACAATAGATACAGCCTGGTTTTCATGCACCACAGTCCTTACCATAATCGTGTTCCAAAAATCCCCTAGAACATCCAAGTATAGACCTGGATTTGCTGTTAGAGCACCTGTAAAGTAAGTTTCGGAAAGAAACTTCACAAAGCTCTTGAAACTATTAGGAGCATGATTGGAATTAGTAAAAGCCAGATAATTGTTGCCCCTTTGGAGATGAAAGGTGTAACTGTGTTTGATGCCATTGAAATATTTTGAATTTGAGTGGGTAAGAAAAGTTAGAGAGAAAGATCTTGAAATGAGAGAAAACGGTTTGGATTTGGAAAAATTAGGTCACTTAGAGATCTCGAAAGCGTAAAGAGGTGTATGTCGAGATGTCTGAGTGTTTATAGTAAAAGTATATGACTTGTCGAGAACTAGAGATAGACGTTTAGGATATGCTTATCGAGAAGTCATATTGAGAATAATACATATCAGTATGTCATTTTCCTGACTCTTATCGAGAACTAGAAAATGACTTGTCGAGATGTCAAATAAATACCCAGTTTGTCCTGAATTGACTGAATTGTTTCCAATTTTTATTTGAATCAAAATAAAATCAGAATGAATTTTATCAAAAGCATTCTACCAAAATAATTTTTATTAATTTAAATTATCTTAGTTCTGAGTTATTGATAAGTCTAAAGTTTGTACTTGTAGAGAACTCTATGAATTATCACTTATCAAAATCTCTACAATGACTTATCGAGAAGTCATAACAAAGCTTATCGAGAAGTCCTTCGAGAAATCAGAAAAATGACTTATCGAGGTCTCACTCGAGAAGTCTCAAAATGACTTGTCGAGAAGTCAATTAGACTTATCGAGAACTCAGTTCTCTATATACTTTTGATCTCTTTGATTCTGCCTTGTGCTAATTTTAAATATTGAAAATGCAAATCAACATTTAGACAGATTTCTTAGAATTAAAAAATTCCAAGCTAAATGTTGAATTTTGAAAAATAAATATACAAAGATTTCTGAAATATTTTTAACTCATATTCCAGTTAATTTCTAATTAAATCAAATTAATTTTGATTTATCAAAAATCAATCTGCTACAAAATATTAGCTAAGTTCTTGCCTTTAGGATGAAGAATTTAGCATGCCAATTACACCTACAAGTCTAGTGAAAGTTGCTTCATCCAAAGGTTTAATTAAAATGTCAGCTAACTGTTTTTCTGTTGGAATAAAAATAAGCTTAATGGTACCATATACAACATATTCTCTAATAAAATGGTACCTTACATCAATGTGTTTTGTTCTAGAATGATTAACTGGATTAGCCACTATAGATATAGCACTATTATTGTCACACATAATTGGAATTTTGTGTAACACTAGGTCATAATCCATTAGCTGATTTCTAATCCAAAGCACTTGAGCACAACAACTTCCAGCAGCTATGTATCCAGCCTCAACTATGGAAGTTGACACGGATGGTTATTTCTAGCTATACCTGGATACAAGTCTTTGTACAAGAAACTGATAGCTTCCACTCGTACCCTTTTTGACAGCCATGCATCACGTAAAATTTGTACATGTGTATCCAACAGCTTCAAAACATGTTCCCTTAGTATACCATAATCCCAAGTTTGGATTCCCTTTTAGGTATCCGAAAATTCTTTTCACAACCATCAAATGTGATTCCTTTGGATTGGCTTGAAATCTTGCACATAGACATGTTGCAAACATAATTTCTGGTCTACTAGCAGTTAAGTACAACAAAGATCCAATCATTCCTCTATAACCTGAAATATCTACACTTTTCCCTTTCTTATCTTCATCCAACTTTGTAACTGTAGACATAGGTGTAGATGCAGGTGAATAATCAACCATGTCAAACTTCTTTAATAAATCCTTGACATACTTAGTTTGGCTGATGAAGATCCCATAACTTCTTTGGCTGACTTGAAGTCCAAGAAAGTAACTTAGTTCTCCAATCATACTCATTTTATATTTAGTCTGCATGAGCTTTGAGAATCTTTGACATAGCTTTTTGTTGTGTGGCATTTATGTCACTTTATAACGCTCTATAAAGCTTTGAATTGGCATTTTGTACTCAAGTTGTTGGTGTTTTTAACGTGTTTTGTAGTGTTTTTGCAATTCATGCATTTAACAGAAATTCAGGTGAATTGGCATTATTTTGATGCTAATATGGTGTTAGGATGGTGTCTAGAATAAAAGCTCGTGAAAAGACCAGCTCAAATCAGCAAGAAAAGAAGAATTCAGAATTTTTTCTAGAAAGTCAGCGCGCCCGAACTGTAGTAGCGGGCTGCCGCGCCAGGATTGTAGAAGTGCAGTGCACCCGCGCTGGTAAAGCGCGCCCGCGCTGGTGAAGTGTGCGGCCGCGCCGGGTCGAATTCAAAGAATCTTGTTTTCACTCTGATTTTGATCCAGAAGACTTCTAATCTGTATGGGCTGCTATATATACATAACTTAAGGTCGTTTTTCATAACAAGACGTACCAGAGCTTAATGAGAAGGCGTAAAAAGACCGTAGAGCATAATTCAACCAAGGCGAAGATGATCTAGTTTATACTTGTGATTCTTTGTTTTAAGTTATAACTTTGTATGCTAGTTTTCTTGCTTGTGAACCTATACTCTTGTTTCGTACTTGGTTTATTATTTATTCAGTATAAAGACTACGTTTATTATACCATGCTTTCATCGGAAGCCACATTGATGATGAGTCCGATTATGGGCTAATCGTTATTATGGGGTTCTAACGGATTTATTTATGGATTTCTTTAGTTAATTCGTTTTGATGCCTTAGTGTGTGGTGATTATATGATATCCTAGTATTGGTTGTGCTTATTCATCTTATGAGCGTCGCGAACTTATAAGATAGCGTGTTAATCTTTAATGAAGCGAAAGTGAATTTAAGGGTTTAGAACTTGCCATGCTAGCATAGGTTCATGTATTAGTTATGCATGATTCGTAGGTAATTTTAACCATCTTACTTGCCCTATGTAATCACGATAGATAACTTGTGCATTAAACCGTTATGTTGTCAAATTCTATAGATATATAGGGTCTCAATATAATTGGTATCTATTCAGCTTCTATCTCTTTATGGATGTCGGGTAGTATGGTATTCGTACAATGAAAGTTGACGTTTATCAGTTTCATGTTATCTGATTAGTGTCATCACCATTACATGCTAAGGTTAAGAACGAAAAGGCTATTGAATGAAGTATTTAATGAAGTTAGAATCCCATGTTTGTGTCATATAGTATTCAACTCTCTTATTTCCCTTAGTTAATATTCTTTAGTATAATCTCTTAGTTAATCTTAGTTATAAACAACCTCAATTTGTTATTCGTCTTAGCATTGGATAATAACCATATTATTGTTGCATAAATATATTGATTAAAGTTAACCTAAACTAGTCCCTGTGGGAATAAACTAGAATTAATTCTATGTTACTTGTGATCACGTATCCTTGCGTGAATATTAGCGTGTGTTCTACCCCTAACAAGTTTTTGGCACCGCTGCCGGGGACTTCGGTGTAAATTTTTAGTTTATGTGTTTGTCATCATTGGTCGTTAAAGTTCAGTGACTCAGACATTGTTACTTACTTATTTCCTTGTCGTGTTTCAGGTAATCTATCGAGCATGTATGCATACACATTCTCGGTCATGTAAGAGAACACTGGATCAAGCTGAGGAAGAAGTTGTAGTCGAGGAGAAAGTTGAAGAAGAAATCCTAGTTGAGAAGGAAGAAGAGGTTTTTATTGTAATGGGATAACCAGAAGCGAATCTGAATGCTTTGATGGACTACGCTCAACCGAAGATTAATGATATTCAGTCTAGCATTGTTCGACCAGCCATCTCGGCTAACACCTTTGAGATCAAGTCGAGCATGATTCAGATGATACAGAACTCAGTTCAGTTTGGGGGTTCTCCGATAGAAGACCCCAACATGCACATCAGAGATTTCATCGAGATCTGCGACACTTTCAAATTCAATGGAGTTTCTCAAGATGCTATTAAGTTGAGGCTTTTCCCATTCTCTATACGGGATAAAGCAAAATGCTGGTTACATTCTCTACCACCAGGGTCTATCACCAAATGGGAGGATCTTGCTCAAAAATTCTTAACTAAATTATTTCCTATGGCGAAGACTGCTGCAATTAGAAACGCATTTGCTCAATTTGCTCAGCAATCTGGAGAATCTTTATGTGAGGCTTGGGATCGTTACAAAGAGATGCTTAGAAAGTGTCCTCGCCATGGGATGCCTGACTGGATGATCATTAACTGCTTCTATAATGGTTTGGGTGCTACTTCTAGACTCATACTTGATGCAGCATCAGGAGGAACCTTGTGGGCTAAAAGTTATGATGAAGCTTATGAATTGATTGAACTGATGGCTGCTAATGAATACCAGAATCCTACTTAGAGACTATCTCAGGGCAAGGTAGCGGGAATTCTGGAGTTAGATACAGCTACTGCTATAGCTGGTCAGCTTAAGGTTTTGACGATGAAGGTAGATTCTTTGGCAAATTATGGAGTTAATCAGATCACTAATGTCTGTGAGCTTTGTCCTGGTGCCCATGAGACGGAGCAGTGTGCTATTTCTAGTGAATCAACTTAGTTCGTGACAACTTTCAGAGGTCGCAGCAACCTGTGCCAGTCACATATCATCCTAACAACCGCAATCATCCTAACTTCAGTTGGAGTAATTCTTAGAATGCGGTTCAACAGCCTTATCAGCAGTATCCAGCAAAATAGTACAACCCTCATGGTTTTCAGCAACCACAATATGCACCAAGACAACAACTCCAGCTGCAACAGTCTAATGAAAAATCTGAATTGGAGGAGTTGAGGCTCATGTGCAAAAGCCAAACGGTTTCTATCAAGACCTTGGAAAATCAAATTGGATAAATTGCCAATGCCTTGCTAAATCATCAACCTGATACACTCCCTAGTGACATAAAGTGCCAGGAAAGAGGGAAGCTAAGGAGCAGGTAAAGGCAATTACATTGAGGTCTGGGAAGGTTGCAAATCCCGAATACTCTCAAGTTTCGGATGAAGAAGTTGTAGCTGAAGAAGATGTGTAGAAGGAAGTTGAAGTGGAACCAAGGAAGACTACTGTTGAATACACTCCTCCTGAGGGTAATACAGGGGAGAAACAGATATATCCTCCACCTCCCTTTCCTAAGAGGCTGCAGAAGAAAAAACTGGATAAGCAGTTTGAGAAGTTTCTGGAGGTGTTCAAGAAATTTCATATCAACATACCTTTTGCTGAAGCTCTTGAACAGATGCCTAGTTATGCGAAGTTTATGAAAGGTATACTTTCTCGTAAAGTGAAGCTTGATGACTTAGAGACGGTTGCTCTCACCGAGGAATGCAGTGTTGTGTTGCAACATAAGTTGCCTCTGAAGCTTAAAGATCTTGGAAGCTTCATTATTCCTTGCACCATTGGAAAAGTGTCATTTGACAAATGCTTATGTGACTTGGGAGCTAGCATCAAACTGATGCCTTTTTCAATCTTTAAGAAGTTGGACTTACCTGATCCAAAGCCAGCTTATATGACCTTGCAGTTGGCCGATCGTTCTATTACATATCCACGAGGTATTGTGGAGGATGTCTTGGTCAAGGTTGATAAACTCATATTTCCTGCTGATTTTGTAATTCTTGATTTCGAGGAGGATAAGAAGATTCCCATATTCTTGGGAAGACCTTTCTTGGCTACTAGCCGAACCTTAATAGATGTGGAGAAGGGTGAGCTCACTATATGAGTGCTGGATCAGGATGTAACTTTTAATATGTTTAATGCCATGAAATTCCCTATGGAAAATGAGGAGTGCTTAAAGGTGGAGTTGGTCGATTCTGTGGTTACTTCAGAAATTGATCAATTGCTAAAGTCTGATGCCTTAGAAAAGGCCTTGTTGGGGAATTCAGATAGTAAAGATAATGAAGGTGATGAGCAGTTGCAATATCTGAATGCTTCTCCCTAGAAGTGGAAGATGGATATGCCTTTTGAATCTCTCAGAATGGAGGAGCTGAACAAATTTCCAAAGAGTCTCAAGCCATCTATTGAGGAAACTCATACACTTGATCTTAAACCATTTCCTGAACACTTAAGGTATGCTTTTTAGGTGATACATCTACTTTGCTTGTGATTATTGCATCTGACCTTTCAGGTAGTGATGAGGAAAAACTCTTAAGAATTTTGAGAGAGTTTAAGTCGGCAATTGGATGGACTATAGAAGATATTAAGGGAATCGGCCCTTCTTATTGCATGTATAAAATTCTGCTAGAAGAAGATAGCAAGCTTACTGTTGAGCAACAGAGACGGCTTAATCCAATTATGAAAGAAGTGGTGAAGAAGGAAATTCTCAAGTAACTGGATGTAGGGATCATCTATCACATTTCTGACAGTTCTTGGGGTGAGTCCAGTTCAGTGTGTGCCGAAGAAAGGAGGTATCACGGTTGTAGCTAATGAGAAGAATGAGCTCATTCCTACTCAAACAGTCACGGGGTGGAGAGTTTGTATGGATTACAGGAAGCTGAACAAAGCCACGAGAAAGGATCACTTTCATCTGCCTTTTATTGATCAGATGTTTGACAGATTGGCTGGGCACGACTACTACTATCTTCTGGATGGCTATTCGGGCTATAATCAGATTTGCATTTCCCCAGAAGATCAGGAAAAGACTACCTTCACTTGTCCATTTGGTACTTTCTCCTTTAGAAGAGTTTCTTTTGGTTTGTGTGGAGCACCGGCCACATTTCAGAGATGCATGATGGCTATCTTCTCTGACATAATTGGTCAGAATGTGGAGGTGTTCATGGATGACTTCTCTGTGTTTGGCGATTCATTTGATGAGTGCTTGCAAAATCTCGGCGCAGTTCTTAAAAGGTGTGTTGAGACCAATCTAGTTCTCAACTGGGAGAAATGTCACTTTATGGTGTGACAGGGCATTATTCTTGGTCACAAGGTCTCTAGTAAGGGTCTTGAGGTGGACAAATCCAAGGTGGGGGACATTGAAAATCTTTCTCCATCAAATTTTGTCAAGGGAGTTCGCAGCTTTCTTGGTCATGCGGGTTTCTATTGGTGGTTCATCAAGGACTTCTCTAAAATTTCTAAATATTTGTGTATTCTTCTAGAGAAGGATGTCCCGTTCAAGTTTGATGATGAGTGCCTAGCTGCTTTTGAGTTCTTGAAGAAGATTTTGATCACGGCACCTGTCATAACTACACCTGATTGGAATGAACCTTTTGAGATGATCTGTGATGCAAATGACTATGCAGTTGGAGCAGTTCTTGGGCAGAGAAAGAACAACATATTTCATGTGGTCTACTATACTAGTAAGACCCTCAATGGTGCTCAACTGAATTATACTACTACTGAGAAAGAACTTTTGGCCATTGTCTACGGTTTTGAGAAGTTTCGATCTTATTTGCTTGGGACGAAGGTGACAGTTTTCACTAATCACGCTGCAATTCAATATCTCATCTCGAAGAAGGACTCGAAGCCTAAATTGATTAGATGGGTTCTTTTGCTTCAGGAATTTGAATTAGAGATCAAGGACATAAAAGGTACAGAGAATCAAGTCATTGATCATTTTTCTCGTTTGGAAGATCTAAGTGCAACTTCACAAGATAAGACAATGATAAATAAGTATTTTCCTGATGAGCAGCTATTTGGGGTGCAAGAAGAAGAACCATGGTTTGCAGACATTGTGAACTACCTTGGGAGTAATATCATGCCTCCAGACTTGTCTTATGCTCAAAGGAAGAAGTTTCTTCATGAGGTGAAGTGGTACATGTGGGATGAACCATATCTGTTTAGGCAAGGAGCTGACCAAATCATCAGGAGATGTATTCCGTACAGCAAAACGGGGGAAATCTTGCGAGACTATCATCCGACTGTTTATGGAGGTTACTATAGTGGAGAGAAGACATCAGCTCATGTCCTTCAAGGGGGATTCTTCTGGCCTACTTGTTTAAAGATGCGCATTACTTTGTTTTGAAGTGTGATCAATGCCGGTGTGTGGGTAATATGTCCAAGAGAGATGAGATGCCTCTTAATGTGCTTCTCGAGGTTAAGGTCTTCGATGTTTGGGGAATCGACTTCATGGGGTCGTTTGTCTCATCTTGCAATAATCAGTATATCTTGTTGGCGGTCGATTATGTGTCGAAATGGGTTGAAGTCAAGGCTTTACCGACAAATGATGCGAATGTAGTGCATAATTTTCTTCATAAGCAGACATTCACACGATTTGGGACTCCAAGAGTCATAATCAGTGACGAGGGATCACATTTTTGCAATCGCAAGTTCACTGCTATGATGCAAAGATATGATGTGAATCATCGCATCACTATAACCTACCATCCTCAGACTAATGGTCAAGCTGAGGTGTCTAACAGAGAGATCAAGCGTATTCTAGAGAAAGTTATGTGTCCATCAAGGAAGGATTGGTCTTTGAAGCTTGATGAAGCTGTTTGGGCGTATAGAATAGCATACAAGACTCCGCTAGGAATATCGTCGTTTCAGTTGGTTTATGGTAAAGGGTGTCATTTGCCTGTGGAGCTCGAGCATAAAGCATATTGGGCTTTGAAGAGGTTGAACCTTGACCTGGATGCAGCTGGTAAGAAGAGAATACTTGAATTGAATGAACTCGATGAATTTCGACTTCAAGCGTATGTAAACAACAAAATGTACAGGGGAAAGTCAAGAGGTGGCACTATAGGGGTCTGGTGCTTAAATCGTTTATGCCGGGGCAGCAAGTTCTTTTGTTCAACTCTCATCTCCGTCTTTTTCCTGGAAAATTATAGTCGAGATGGTCCAGGCCTTTCATAATCAAAACTAAGTTTCTGCATGGAGTTGTGGCAATTTTTGAGAATAATCTAGGCCAAGTATTCAAAGTGAATGGTCAGAGGTTGAAGCACTACTATGGGGATACGGCAAACCGTGAGGTGGTAAGTGTCATTCTATTGTCTACTTGATCTCGAGATTATATGTCAAACTAACGACGTAAACCAAGCGCTTCTTGGGAGGCAACCCAAGTTTGTTTTACATTAGTAGATAGAGGAAGAAGAAAGAAAGGAGAAAAATCAAAAAAATCAAAAAATCAGAAAAATTTAGTGCCAACTACAGTAGCACGGCGCGCCCGCACTGAAAAGCGGGGCGGCCGCGCTGAAAAGTTAGTAGCACGGCGCGCCCGTGCTGGCATGCGGGACGGCCGGGTTGGTTTTCCAGAAGCACGGTGCGCCCGCGTTGCCTGGCGGGGCGGCCGCGCTGAGTCACTGTTTGTGAAAATATATATATAAAAATCAGAATAAAGAGAAAATCGGGGACTTTATTCCAAAATCAATTCAAACCCAATTTTTACTCTTCCACATCCCATATTCCCCTCTCCTAATCAAACCCATTATTCCCATAATCAATTCCCACTCCTTTTCCATAACCAATTCTATTCCTAACTCCTATATATACACACCCTTATACATAAACTTCTCCATCACTTCTCAAACTCTCAAAGACACAAATCTCTCTTACAAACTTCTATTCTCTTAAACTTATTCAATCTTAATGGCACCAAAAAGACAGCGAACCCAAGTAAGCAGTAACACCACTGATTCTTCGAGTGTGGGTGGTGTGAGGCCTAGACTTTCAACTCCCGAGGCTGAGGCGGAGTATGTGAGGCTGCTTTCGAAGCCTATAGACAAGGAGCGTAGTTTTCTGCCATCGGGGAAAGATGGTAAGTTATTGGAGATGATCTTGGAGATGGGTTGGGTTACTTTTTGTGAGACACCCGATGTTGTGCTCATGAGTGTGGTACGTGAGTTCTACGCAAATGCTAAGGCGGAGAAGAATGGTTTCACAGTGGTTAGGGGATAACGGTGGAGTATAATGCTGAGGCTATTTGTAGGGAGATTGAGCAGCCCGAGAGGAGGCCAGATCAGGAGAACTGGAACGAGAAGACTCCAGAGGAGTTTAACTTGGTTTTGATTGTTGCTACCCTATATGCGCCTGAGACTTATTGGAAGTTCAAGAAGGGCACGAACGAGTATACCACTTTCCCTCTATCATGCATGAACAGGTTTGTACGTGCATAAAATTCTTTTATTTGTGCTAACATCATGCCATCTTCTCACGTGCATGATGTTACTGTGGAGCGTGCACGTTTGTTGTGGGGCATTCTTCAGGGAGACTATGTGGATCTTGGGATGGTGATTCATCAGGGTATTCTGAGGTTCTTGCGAGGGAGTACTATGGGTTTCAATACCCTATGCGTTCATTGTGATGAAGTTGTATGTGACGATTGGCGTTCATTGGCCCGCACATAAGCAGCTGCAGCTCCCGAGTGCCCTGATTGATAGTTCGACGCTATTGAATATGACGGAGTGGTATGGTGGGAAGCCCGATCCTAAGGGGCTTGGATATTCTTATGACCATCTACCAGGTGGAAGGCCAGATCCTCAGGCATATGCTGGTGGTACGGTGCAGGCGAGCAAGGCAGCTTGGAGAGCTGAGTTGGGAGAGACCGGTCCTTCGGGATCGCAGCAGCAGCAGCAGCAACAAAAGAAGCACAGGGCAGTGCTGGTTTGAGTATGACGCAGTATAGGCATTTAACTAGGAGGATGGATGCGATGCATGAAATTCATAGTCTCTTTGCACAGGACCTTACCCAGGCGTTGGGGACTGTATTCAAAGCCACGGGAGTTGACATCCAGTGGCCAGTATTCGGTGAGGATTTTGTATATCCGCCTCAGACACTCCTGACACTCCACCCCTTGAGGGTGATGACCCTGATTTTGATTAGGTATGCCTGATTCCTTTCTATTACCTTCATTGAGGAATGTGAATATTTTAAGTTTGGGGTAATAGTTAAGGATTATGTGTTTTGTGTGAGTCGCATATAGTTTGCATATTCATGATAGTTTAGTTCATATAGTTGCATATTGGCCATATGGTAGTTTTTTTTATAGTTTTTTTATTTTTATATGATAGTTTGTTGCATATAGTTCATGCATTTGCATAATAACATGATCCCTTAGATGATTTTTTCGATTGATTTGTGATATTGATGCTAGTGTAGTGATGTCGTGCTTAGTGATGTTAAGTCGTATCGAGTTGTTTTGCATGCTAGAGACAACTGTATTTCACTAAGTCTTATAGGTTGCTTGAGTGCTAGATCATGGTCATGGTTTATTTGTTTGCCGAGGTTTAATTAATTGTTTATATTTAGAATTTAAGATATTCTCTTAATGGTAAAATAATATGGATATTTAAAAATTTGAGAAAATTGGATTTCATTGCTAGTTGTTATGGCTAGGTGTCAAATGGCTAGTAGCCGGCTCATTTTATAGGAGTAGTCTAGGGTTGAACAAGATAGAGCGAAACACACTCGTTCAAAAATTATGAAAAAAAATAAAAAAAAAGAGAATATATATATATATATATATGTGTTTATGCATAATTGATCACGAGTGGGCTCTTTAATACTCGGGTTATTAAGTTCTTAGGGGACTTTGTGCCTAGTGACCTAAGGCTTTTTATAGTCTGGGATCCACTAACCTAACGCTTGCTACATGGGTATTATTGTATAAATCTTTTATGGACCTCCCTTATTGCACGGTCGATAAGCATATTTGTTTTATTTTTATATTATGAATAAAAGCATGAATCCATGTAAAACTCCGATATAAGAATTGAAGTGTTATAAGTTATTTTGAGTTTAGCTTTTATTCTATTTATAACCTTGTGATTGCCTTGATGAGTAGTGAGTCATGATTATTGATCTAGTAACGATGGTATATCTGAAGCATTTGCACACACACACGTTTATTGCTTGTAAGTTGATTTATGGAAGTTGACTAATCTTTGTGCGAATAACTGCATTTATTAAGATGTTACTTGTTGATTGGTTTAGTTATTCTATAGGGATCGTTGCATTCATATAGTTGCATTCATGCATTTGATTGGTTTTGTACTCAAGTTGTTGGTGTTTTTAACGTGTTTTGTGGTGTTTTTGCATTTCAGGCATTTAACAGGAATTCAGGTGAATTGGCGTTGTTTTGATGCTAATATGGTGTTAGGATGGTGTCTAAAATAAAAGCTCATGAAAAGACCAACTCAAATCAGCAAGAAAAGAAGAATTCGGAATTTTTTTCGGAGAGTCAACGCGCCCGCGTTGTAGTAGCGCGCGGTCGCGCCAGGATTGCAGAAGTACAGCGCGGCCGCGCACTTCCGGGTCGAATTCAAAGAATCCTGTTTCTACTCTGATTTTGATCCAGAAGACTTCTAATCTGCATGGGCTACTATATATACATAACTTAAGGTCGTTTTTCATAACAAGACGTACCAGAACTTAAAGAGAAGGCGTAAGAAGACTGTAGAGCACAATTCAACCAAGGCGAAGAGGATCTAGTTTATACTTGTGATTCTTTGTTTTAAGTTGTAACTTTGGATGCTAGTTTTCTTGCTTGTGAACCTATACTCTTGTTTCGTACTTGGTTTATTATTTATTCAGTATAAATGTTAGGTCACACACATTGTAGATTAGGGTTGAATATAATGTTTACTACAATCAAATCGAATTAAAGAACACACGTAACAGAACACAGATTTTATTCAACACAATAAACTCTGTTACAATATGGAACTGTCCTCTCTCAGTGATGAACAAATTATCACGAGAGCTGCTAGGGTTATAATGAATAATAACTTCGATAATGATAACACATATAGTGTAAACCCTATGCATGTGTTTATATACTACACAGTTACAAGATAATCTTCTAATTGATATTGAATATAATTCTGCTTCCTAAAATATATCAATCAGTTATCTTTTCTTCCAAGTATTCTATTCTTCATAGAATTCCTTCTTCATGCATATTTCTTCATGCATATTTCTTCTTGCGTTTGTCTTGATCTTCTTTCCTTTCAATCAACCACCTGCCTTATCTGAAAGTCTCCTTAAGTCCTGATATTATCTCCTGATAACTTAAGTTCTGATATCTTAAGTTCTGACTTCAGTATAAGTACTAATTTCCAGTTAAGTACTGATTTGTCATGTTAAGTAAGATCTGAAAACTAAACACAAATCATATTACAAATGATATCACAAATATATCTAACAATCTCCCTCAACTTGTAAATTATCATAATATACAAGTTCAACAGATATTTGATGATGTCAAAAACATTAAGTACAAATGCATGAGAACTTGACTAGATAACTACAACTTGCAGTCCTTTCAGCTTTACCATCCTTAAGATCTGATATCAGCTTAAGTCTGTATACACTTCATAATTTAAGCAGTTATAGATCTTCGACTTGGCTTCAATTTCTGATCTCTTTGATGTCAGGAGTTGTTTTGAGATAATTCTTCAAAAGACATCTCTCAGCATAATCAAGTTCATTAGCCATCCTCGTTTTAGCAATTTTCAATTCAGTTGTATCTTCACCAGTTTGAAAAATAGCTGCTCTGAGATCATTTATCTTAGCTTTCCTTATATCCTGATCTAGTCTGATCAGATATGCCTTGTCAGACTCTAGATTGAATTCCACAGCCTTATAACCCAGAAAAGTAGTTATGATCTTAGCAGTGTTCGGCTTCATTTTAATAATATCACCTTTGTGATCTCTGTACTTGGGACAATATGGGTTGTCAGACTTTACAGAGTAAAGCTTCTTCTGTCTTTGAATTTGTGACTTTAAATAATCTGCAGCACCATCCGTTAATCTATTATTCACTTGAAGTAAAAATAGAACATTTTCCAATTCTTCAAAATACTTTAGTGGAATAGCATTCTTCCTAATCTGGAATATCCTACCATCTATCATAAAATATAACATGTGTTCTTTCAAAACAGAATGGTAAACCATTTGTACAGATTCAAGTTGATTCAATCTTTCAGGAGTTGCTCCTACTCCTGGTTCACTTAAGGAAGTTGGATCATTGGTAGTGTTGTGTATTCTCCTTTCATCAGAACTACCCAATCCAGATTTATCTCTTGCTTCCTTTCCTGTAACAACTCTTGCTTCAAAACCACTTGTTGCAGTCTTCAAAGGTTGAGTCTGTTTAGCTTTGGTGAATCCTGGTAGGAGTATCTTTGAAGGTTTAACATGAGAAATGTCAGAGGTTTCATTTTCTTTATCTTCTGATATCAAGTCAACTTGAGCTATGTCGAGGTTGCTTGCTTCACTGTCATATCAGAATTTACAAAGTCTTGACTCTGAACAACATGAGCCATGTCAGAGGTTGTTTGAGAAATCTTCTTTTGTAACAGAGTAAGACTAGTATCTTCTTCATCAATTATTTCTTCATCCATGACTGGCATATAAACCTTTACAGGTTCATCAACTTTTTTTTTGCCCTTGGACCTCGAATCTACTTCCACTTGTGATTTAGCTTTGGTTGCCTCAGAATTTGTTCTTTCTTTTATCACAATACCCTTAAGCTTTGGAAGTTTCTTTTCAACAACAGAAGCTTTAGATTTTGTCTTGACACTTTCTGCTTTGAGTCTAGCTTCGTCTTCCTTTAGACTCTCAAAGTCCATTCCTGAATTTTCTTTAAGAAATAATTCCTTTGAAATTTCTTTATCAAGTTCCAGATGTTCACCAGAACTTATCCTTTTACCAGTATCAGAACTTATTCTTCTCCCAGTATCAGAATTTGTTCCTTGACTTGAAGTTCTAGCTTCACTTGATGAAAATCCTTTGCCTTGACCTTGACCTCTACCCTTATCAGAGTTTCCATGGTCATCATTTCCATCATCCTTTCCCTTCAGTGTCTGAATAGATTTGCATTTGGACTTAATCACTTTCTCCCCTTTTTTGGCATCAGCAGGTAAAAGAAGAGAGACAAGCAATTCCACTGAGGATTGGATCTCATTGAGTTTAGTTTGCTGAGAAGCTTGATTCTTTAGAATTTCATCAATCTGAGTTTGTTGCTTCTCCTGAGTTTTCTCAATGTAGGCAATTCTGTCAAAGGCTGGTTTGAAAAATCTGTTCTTTTCAAGTTTCACATTCATATCTTGCGGGATCAAGGTTTCTTGAATTTTGTTCTTCTTGGCATGAGTTGTTGAATGTAGACCTTGAAGGTGCCTAGTACTCAATGCAGTAACTCTCAATTGTGCTTTAAAATCATCATTTATCAGCATTTCATCAGCTTTTGCCAGATGCTCAGCAAGAATCTTTTCAGAATGAACAAAACTAACTGTGTTCCATTCCTTAGTCCACTCCTTTCCTCTAGGAGTTTCACTCCGAGGTACTGGTGCTTATCCTCTAACAAACTTCTTGACTAAATCAGCTTTATTAACTGTTTGTTGAGGTTCATGTCCTGATAGACCAGCTGCATCAGCATCTAAGAAAGTCCTGAATGAAGTGAAGTTCTGATGGGGCTTCTACCTTGCTAAGAATAGCGGAAAAGTTATTAGGAACAAACTTAGCCCCATCGAAAATTACGTCTTTTGGTGCCATCTCTGTAAGAAATTGAGTAAGAGAAAGTTTGCAAACTGTTTGTGAAAAGTCCTGAGAGAAAAACAACTTCAGAAAATAAGAGAGAGAGAGAGAGAGAGAGAGAAAGTAAAAGAGATTTAGAATAGAAAAGTAAGTAAAAGATTAGAAAATCTTTTTATCTCTCATATATACACTCTCTCCACTCAACAGTTGTATTTTTGAAGCATGTGATACACTTTACACCTGGCACCATGTGAACAGTCAATAAACGGTTAGAGCAGGAGTTAATGGGCACGTAAAATAAGCAATAAATACCGTGCACATGCAGTTTTTTAGGACATACACGTTAACCACTAACCCATAATGATTATGACTATTTTATCTCACATAAACCAATCTTCTATAAAAATATGATCATTGAAGTAATGACCAAAAATAAATCAAGTAAATAAATACTGCCACATCAGCATCAGAACTTGATTATTATCATAATTTAAAAGTCATCAGAATATGGCTCCTTAACTCGAAAAGTGAATATTTATTCCTGTAATTCTTCACACAAATACTGATATGGGTTCAACAGAACTTAATCACCAGAACTTCCATTAGAACTTGTCCTCAGAATTTATGCAACTGACACTTAAATTGTTCATCGAAAACAACATTTATCACCACAATAATTTTCATCATTCATATGGAGTGTATGTGTGTGTATTAAGCTAAATATCAGACAAAGAGTAAAGTCTGATTCACTTCAGTTGATCTTAGAAATAAGGCATAACTAAGAACTTTGCTCAAAATCTGTCATTATTCTGAAGTCTACTATAGAATGAGTTCATGCATGAGTTCACCTCAACTGTTTTGTGCTGATTTTATGCATCTTTTGTAATTCCATTTTACAGTGGCTTCTCATTATAAGTGAGTCGACTGCTTATCAGAATTTATGTTGTTATCAGAGTATTTCTCCAGTAATCATAGAGTGTGAAAAGTCACCAAGGAAATTTTTTTTTGCTTTTCTAATGCATATTACTTAATACCAGCAATGCACTTGGGTCTTCCCTTCCACATTTTTATTGTAGATCTCAAAGGAGTACCTGATATTTATTTCTTTTCTTTTTCTTTTTCTTTTGATAAGTGAGGCTTATCAGCACTTAGTACATCCATTAGATTTACTAACATCAGAACTTAACAGATAAGAAGCACCATTTTAGTTTTTGACTTAGTAACAAGATACACAAAGTAAACTTAACTAAGCTCAATATCAGAATTTGCTTGTGTTAAAAGATTTCCAAATAAACAATTATTGCATGCATGGGATCTTTAGTATATTAAAGACTACTAGGTCAGCATCTAGCACAGTTATCCTCATTGGATTCAATAGTCACAGAAACATTCATATCACTATCAGAGTTTAGAATTTCACATCAGACAACAATCAGATCTTAAGTAAATTTCAATTTAAGCACAGAATACACAGAGATAGTAATATCTGTAAATACTGATCATAAAGTCTGATGTATCAGAACATAAACTAGGCAGATTTAGAGAAAGAACCTGAAACCATTCCAAGTTCATTTACCAATCTTGTAAAAGTAGCTTCACATAGTGGTTTTGTGAAGATATCTGCTAGTTGTTGATCTGTTGGAACAAAATGCAATTCCACTGTACCTTCATCCACATATTCCCTTATTAAGTGGTACCTAATGCTGATGTGCTTTGTCATTGAGTGTTGAACTGGATTACCTAGCACTTTGATTATCACATTAAATAGGGATTTTAGAAAATTCTAACCCACAATCCAGTAACTAATTCTTCATCCAAAGAATCTGTGCACAACAGCTTCCTGCAGCAGTGTATTCTGGTTCTGCAGTTGATGTGGAAATTGACTTCTATTTCTTGCTAAACCAAGAAACCAATCTGCCTCCAAGAAATTGGCAGCTTCCACTTTCTTTGGTTCAGTCCGAGAAAGAAAAGAATGATAGAGACATTCATTTGATGTAGTTGTTCTAGTTCTGGCACCTGCATCAGGATTTCCAATAATTAAGTCAGGTGTATGTGCTTTAGTCCACTTTCTTGCAGATGGAAGGTTATCTCTAGAACTGGATGCTCCCCCATGATCCATGTTGTCTCCATCAACATTTTCTGATGCTCCCCCTGAAATTATGCTCTCTGAGTTGGATCCTTCAGAATTTGAGTTTCCAAAAATATCAGTACATGAGTTTCCAGAATTATCAGAACTTGGCCCATCAGAACTTGATGAATCAGAACTTGAAGATCCTGTTGTAGGTTCTGATGCTTCTTGAGATGTGGTTGTATCTTCAGTATGCTCTCCCTGCACAGGTGCATCTTCCTTTGGCGTAGTCACCACAGTTTCAATAACATTAGAGTTTAATCCATCAAAGTTTGCAGTATCAGGATTTAGACTGTCACGATTTACAAAATCAGAATATAAAACTTCATTTTCGAATCTCAGCTGATCATGATCATTGAAATCTTCAAGTCCAGTAATCCTCTTATCATCAAAAGAGACATTGATAGATTCCTTGACAACTCTTGTTCTTAAATTGTAGACTCTGAAGGCTTTTGTAGAAAGTGGATATCCAACAAAAATTCCTTCATCAGCTTTTAGATCAAATTTGGATAGCTGTTCAGGATGAGTCTTAAGAATAAAACACTTGCATCCAAATACATGAAAATACTTCAGATTTGGCTTCTTTTTCTTCACCATCTCATATGGTGTCTTTCCATGCTTGTTGATAAGTGTAGCATTCTGAGTAAAACAAGCATTCTGCACAGCTTCATCCCAAAAGTAGGTTGGTAACTTTGCTTCATCAAGCATAGTTCATGCAGTTTCAATAAGAGTTCTATTCTTTCTTTCAACAACTCCATTTTGCTGTGGAGTTCCAGGAGCAGAAAATTCCTGCTTTATTTCATGGTTTTTGCAGAACTCTTCCATAATCAAATTCTTGAACTCAGTGCCATTATCACTCCTTATGATTTTCACAGAGTCTTTGACCAATTTATCCAATTGTTTGACATGATCAATCAAGATAGATGCAGTTTCACTTTTTGTGTGCAAGAAATACACCCATGTGTATCTGGTGAACTCATCCACTATGACCATAGCATATTTCTTCTTTGCAATAGACATGACATTCACTGGACCAAATAGATCAACATGTATTAGGTGATAAGGCTCAAGAATTGATGATTCAGTCTTGCTCTTGAAAGAAGATTTTCTTTGTTTTTCCTTCTGACATGAATCACAAAGGCCATCAGGAGCAAATACTGATTTTGGCAGTCCTCTCACAAGATCTTTCTTGACTAGTTCATTTATATTATTAAAATTTAAATGAGAGAGTTTCTTGTGTCAATCCCAGCTTTCTTCAATTGATGCTCTACTCAACAGACAGATTGCAGAACCATTAGTACTTTTTGAAAGCTTGGCTTCATAAATGTTACCATGCATGTATCCTTTCAGAACAACTTTGCCTGTAGATTTGCTAACAACTTCACAGTGTTCTTCAAAGAAATCCACATGATAACCTCTGTCACAGATTTGACTAACACTTAACAAATTATGTTTAAGTCCTGAGACTAGAGCTACTTTTTCAATGATGACATTCCCAAGATTGATATTGCCATATCCCAGAGTTTTTCCAATATTGCCATCTCCATAAGAAACACCTGGGCCAGCTTTCTCCACAAAATCTGATAGCAGGGCTTTATTTCCAGTCATATGTCCTGAACATCCACTGTCCAGAACTAGGATGTTTTTCATGTTGCCCTGCAATCACAAAGACCACTAATGATTAGTTTTAAGAACCCGGACTTGCTAGGATCCTTTGGCCTTATTAAGTTTGTTAACATTTGCAGCGGATTTAGCATCAGATTTTATGTTAACATTTTTTTATCAGCATTTACAGTATCAGACTTTGCATCAGAACTTACACTAGAAGGAATAATACTAACTTTCTTTAAAGAAGGTTTTATTTGATAATAATCATAATACAAACTATGATATTCCTTACAAGTATAAATGGAATGCCATAAACTACCACAATGAAAACAAGGATTTTGTGGCCTATATGTAACAGACTGACTCTTAACTCCTGACTTTGAAGGTAAGGAGTTTATGTTCTTATTATTCCTGCAAAAAGAAGCCAGATGGTTAAAATTTCCACAGTTATAATATTTCTTTCTAGGAGCATTAGGAACAGGCTTATAATCATTGCTTTTATTCACACCTTCCTTTCCATTCCTATTTTTCCTAGGTGGCTTTACCTTGTTTACATTCTTAACATCTTTCAGTTTATGTTTAAGCTGCTTCTTAGTCATTAAGCCTATGTTAACTTCAGTTGGATTATCCTGTTTTGGTTTGTCAGAAGTTAATTTCTCTTTAACTTCTGATTTATCAATATCAGACTTTACAGCTACAAACTTAACAGGATTTACCTTGGGCTTTTATTAAACAACTATAGGCTCAATTTCTACAGTTCCCTTATCATTCTTATCATCTCCATAACCTAAGCCCTCTTTCCAATTTCCACTACTCAACAAATTCTGAGTTGTTCTGCCAGAGTTAGTCCAAGTCCTGATAATCTCTCTTTCCTTTTCTAACTCAGTTTTTAGAGATTCATTCATTTTAAGCACTTCATCCCTAACATAAAAGGCATCATCTCTATCTTTCTGAGTTTGATGGAACATGACTAACTCTTTTTCTAAATAATCATTCCTCTTTTTATAAGCAATATTTTCAGAAGTTAATCTTTCACATGTTAAAGTTTGATCTTATAACTAATGAACATGGTTTTAAGATATCTTCTCAACTCAGTAATATCATCAGTATGAAAGGCATAAGTAGTTTGAGGTACCTTTAGGTCAGCAGTATCAGAACTGCTATCAGCATTTTCCATCAAGGCATAGTTCACTCACTTTCGGAATCTGAAGTGTCTGTCCAGCTTTCCTTTTTTGTGACAAGAGCCTTGCCTTTGTCACTCTTCACTTTCTTGCAATCAGGAGATATGTGGCATTTCTCACCACAGTTGTAGCACTTGACATTTGAGTAATCTCCTCTGCCAGACTTTCCTCCTTTGCCTTCAGATTTTCTGAAACTCTTCTTATCAGAACTTGCACCTTTCCTGTAAAATCTCTTTCCCTTTCTGAATTTCCTGTATGCAATCCTTGTGATTCCTTTCACCATAAGAGCACACAGCTTCATCATCTCTTCATCAGGATCCATCTCATGTAAGCTTTCAGTTTCTGAGTTATCATCACTATCAGAACTTGATGACTCAGTATCAGACTTTGTGATGAGAGCTTTTCCCTTGCCATTTCTTGAGGCAGCTACTTTGGGGACATCCTCCTCAGCCTTAAGAGCAACTGTCCTTGACTTCCTTCCATTCCTCTTGCTTCTTTGTTCCATCTCAAGTTCATGAGTCTTGAGCATTCCATAAATTTCATCAAGAGTTGTTTCATCAAGAACATAGTTGTCTCTTATAGTGGTGGCCTTCAAATCCCAACTTTCGGGAAGAGCTAACAAGAATTTAAGATTTGAATCTTCAAATTCATATTCCTTGTCCACCAGTGACAGATCATTCAAGAGTTTGACAAATCTGTCATATAATCCAGTTAATGACTCATCAGGTTTTGAGTCAAATTGCTCATACTCTTGAGTGAGTATAGTCCTCATGTTCTTTTTAATTGAATCAGTTCCCTGACATCTTGTTTCCAAGGCATCCCATATCTCATCTGCAGTCTTGTAGTTGATTACCCTGTTTGACATGACATTATCAATGGCACTATGCAGCAAATGCCGTACCTTTGCATCCTTAACAATAGATGAGATATCTTCAGCTGTATATTCACTTTTCTCCTTTGGTACAGTCTGTGCTGGCTGATCTGCAACTACAACATAGAGCTTGGTTGGCTTGTGTGGTCCTTCATTGATTCTGTCAAGGTATTCTGGATCTGTAGCTTCCAGAAACATAGATATCCTCACCTTCCATATGGGATATTCAGATGGTTTCAGTATGGGAACTCTAATAGTCTCATATCGATTATGGATTTGAGTCTTTGGAGGTTCTTCAGTTTTGGTGGGCTTGGTTGGAGTTTGTTCTTCTTCAGACATGATTGTTTTTGGATCTTAAACTGTTTGTGTGTTAACAGATCTGCTCTGATACCACTTGTTAGGTCACACAGACTGTAGAAGGGGGTTGAATACAGTGTTTACTACAATCAAATCGAATTAAAGAACACACGTAACAGAACACAGATTTTATTCAACACAATAAACTCTGTTACAATATGGAACTGTCCTCTCTCAGTGATGAACAAATTATCACGAGAGCTGCTAGGGTTACAATGAATAATAACTTCGATAATGATAACACGTATAGTGTAAACCCTATGCCTGTGTTTATATACTACACAGTTACAAGATAATCTTCTAATTGATATTGAATATAATTTTGCTTCCTAAAATATATCAATCAATTATCTTTTCTTCCAAGTATTCTATTCTTCATAGAATTTCTTCTTCATGTATATTTCTTCTTGCGTTTGTCTTGATCTTCTTTCCTTTCAATCAGCCGTCTGCCTTATCTGAAAGTCTCCTTAAGTCCTGATATTATCTCCTGATAAATATCTCCTGATAACTTAAGTTCTGATATCTTAAGTTCTGACTTCAGTATAAGTACTGATTTCCAGTTAAGTACTGATTTGTCCTGTTAAGTAAGATCTGAAAACTAAACACAAATCATATTACACATGACATCACAAATATATCTAACAATAAAGACTACATTTATTATACCATACTTTTATCGGAACCCACGTTAATGATGAGTCCGATTATGGGCTAATCGTTATCATGGGGGTTCTAACGGATTTATTTATGGATTTCTTTAGTTGATTCATTTCGATGCCTTAGTGTGTGGTGATTATATGATATCCTAGTATTGGTTGTGCTTATTCGTCTTATAAGCGTCACGAACTTATAAGATAACGTGTTAGTCTTTAATGAAGCGAAAGTGAATTTAAGGGTTTAGAACTTGCCATGCTAGCATAGGTTCATGTATTAGTTATGCATGATTCGTAGGTAATTTTAACCATCTTACTTGCCCTATGTAATCACGATAGTTAACTTGTGCATTAAACCATTATATTGTCAAATTCTATAGACATATAGGGTCTCAATATAATTGGTGTCTATTCAGCTTCTATCTCTTTGTGGATGTCTGGTAGTATGGTATTCGTACAACAAAAGTTGGCGTTTATCTGATTAGTGTCATCATCATTACATGCTAAGGTTAAGAACGAAAAGGCTATTGAATGAAGTATTTAATGAAGTTAGAATCCCATGTTTGTGTCATATAGTACTCAGCTATCTTATTTCTCTTAGTTAATGTTCTTTAGTATAATCTCTTCGTTAATCTTAGTTATAAACAACCTCAATTTATTATTCGTCTTAGCAATGGATAATAACCATATTATTATTGCATAAATATATTGATTAAAGTTAATCTAAACCAGTCCATGTGGGAACGAACTATAATTAATTCTATATTACTTGTGATCACGTATACTTGCGTGAATATTAGCGCGTGTTCTAGCCCTAACACTTTTCATTAGTAGAACCAAATATGATATCATCCACATAGATCTAAACTAGGATCATATCATCACCATGCTGCTTATAGAAGAGAGTCTTGTCAATTGTACCTCTAGTAAATCCATATTTAAGCAGAAATTATGACAGTATGTCATACCAAGATCTAGGTGCTTGCTTTAGTCCATAGAGAGCCTTGAGTAATTTGTATACAAAGTTTGGAAATTCTAGATCTTCAAAGCCAGGTGGCTGCTGCACATAAACTTCTTCTTCCAACTAACCATTAAGGATTGCCTCTTTACATCCATTTGATACACCTTGAAATTTGAGTGTGCATCAAATGCAAGAAAGATCTTTATTGCTTCAAGTCTTGCAACTGGAGCAAAAGTTTCATCATAATCAATTCCTTCCTCCTATGAGTACCATTTTGCAAACTACCTTGCTTTGTTTATGGTGACAATTCCGTTTTCATCCATTTTGTTCCTAAACACCCATTTTGTTCCAATTATACTTCTGTTCTTTGGTGCAAGAACAAACTCCCAAACTTTGTTTCTTTTAAACTTATTTAGCTCCTTTTGCATAGCAGATATCCAATCAGGATCAAGTAGAGCTTCTTCAGTTTTCTTAGGCTCAATTTGTGATAGAAAGCATGCATGTAAATATTCATTAGTAGATGCACTTCTAGTCCTCACTCCAGCATTAGGATCACCAATAATTGCTTCTCTTGTGTGACTCCTATCTCATTTCCCAGTGTGAGTTTGTTGACTTGAATATTCTGCATTTTCTTTATCATTGGCATGACTTGCAGAACTTTATTCTCTTTCTCCCTATGAGTTTGTGCTATCAAATTCAGGTGTTTGAGATGAATTACATTCTCATGATTCACTTATTCAGTTGACTCTTCATTCATTCTGTGATTTATGTTGACTTCAGCTTCATCCTCAGAATCACTATCAATGTTGAAATTTTCAAATTTCAGGGCCTCGGCTTCATTTTCATCAAGGTATTCCATGTCTGGACACTTGTCATCATCAAAAGTTACATCTATACTCTCCATAATTTTCTGTTGTTCAAACACATAGACTTTGTAGGCAGTTTTCTCCAATGAATATCCCAGTAAAATTGCTTCAAAGACTTTATAGTCAAATTTTCCCACATATTCAGAGTTATCTTTCAAAACATAACACTTGCTTCCAAACACATGAAGATGCTTCACAGTAGGCTTTCTTTTAGATAAGATTGAGTAGGGTGATTTGCCAAGATTCTTGTTAATGAAATATATATTTTAAGTGTAGCATGCAGTGTTGACAGCTTCTTCCCAAAAACTTGTTGGCAATTTGGCATTTTGCAGTATTGTTCTAGCAGCCTCCACTAATGTTCTATTTTTCCTTTCAACAACACCATTTTATTGAGGTGTCCTAGCTGCTGAGAATTCTTGAACAATGCCCTTATCTTTGCAGAATTCTGTTAAAGTTGCATTTCTAAATGATGTGTCATTATCACTCCTCAACCTTTTCACACAATTCTGATCTTCGGCCTGTTTCTCAATCTTCTTGATCTGTTCAATTATGATTTGTAGAGTTTCATCTTTAGAATGCATAAATTCTACCCATGTGTATCTTGAGTAGTCATCCACCATCACAAGTGCATATTTCTTTCTTGAAATTGATAAGACATTAACTGGTCCAATAAAGTCCATGTGAATAAGTTGCAAAGGTGCACTTATGGAATTCACAGTTTTACTCTTGTAACTTGATTTCTTCATTTTTCCTTTTTGACAAGCCTCACAGACCTCATTTTGAGCAAACTCCAGATTTGGCATGTATCTCACTAACTCCTTTTTGACTAGAGTATTGATTGCCTTGTAATTTAAGTGAGAGAGCTTTTTATGTCATAGCTTGCTGTAACAGCCCGCACTTCCGGACTATTAAATTCTAAATCGAAAACTAAAAATAAAATATATTATTACTCGATAATTCTAATAGATCACGAAATTCAAAGCAGCGGTCAAACTCAATAATCAAAATCATAAAAATAGAGACGCAGCTCCACAAATCCGATAATAATTGTCTAACAGATAATTAAATTTATTCTCTAAAAACAAAATCTTTATTCTAATTCAAATAGCACAAACGAAGCAGCACAGATCTCCACATAGTTCTCATTCCTTAATCTTAATATGCTCCAAATTCCGAACCTGAAATGTTAAAAGGGGTGAGCTACACAGCTCAGCAAGTACAAATTGACTAACTTTTAAACAGAAAAACAATGGGTGTTTTGATAAAACGATTTTTCTTAAAACAATAATAATTTTGTAAAACATTTTCTAAAATAAATCCAACCCAAAGTTTTATATTTTAAAATTCAGAATTTAAAACAGAACAGAGCAGAATTTATAACAGTACAGATTTTATAACAGATCTGAGCAGAATAAAACAGAACGAAACGATAATTCTTATAAATACCACAGTCTTGATCTACGGCCACACTTTGCCAGTAGCCGGCATCTAATTCTTATTCTTATTCTTTATACCACACTTTGCCAGTGGTCGGCATCTAAAGTTCAATAATTACGCGCCCTTAATAGGTATCTAAAGTTGCACACTTGTGCGCCTACTAAGGGTATCTAAGGCTAGTTCCGGAACTATAGCGTAAATTACGAACGGTTCGAAAACGTAGAGACTGGGTTCTAAAATTCACAAATACTTATATCTTATAATTTCGAAATCAAAGTTTTTATATCTTATATGAAATTAAAAACAGAACTGAAATATCTTTTCGGAAGTTTAAAAGTAAGTCAAAAGGTACTTACCTCAAAGCCTGACCAGATCTGAATTTACTCTTTTTGACCCTCTAAACGATATTTTCTTGAAAAACACGAAACACGAAAGCTGAAGATAACGAAAAGACCTTTCTGAAAAGTCCAGAATCACTGAATTCTGACTTACGATGAATT
Source organism: Apium graveolens (assembly GCF_009905375.1). NCBI lineage: Eukaryota > Viridiplantae > Streptophyta > Magnoliopsida > Apiales > Apiaceae > Apium > Apium graveolens. The sequence goes on along the minus strand of NC_133657.1, from coordinate 153,811,486 downwards.
TTCTACGAATTTTACAAGACAGCTGATTTTTGCTGAGAAAGTCCTACGAATTCTTATATAAAAAACGAGAAAGACGAATATGGTGTATTTATAACGATACAAAACCCCATATCTTAACCTACAAGTTATCCATATTAGAATTGGATCCAAATTTTAGGCCCTTTAGTCTAATTCAATTTTAAATCCTAGTCCTTATCTAATTTTAATCCTTTTTATTCTATTATTCTTTTATTAATCGAATTCTAAAAAAATTACGGGATATTACACTTGCTTTGTTCTACAAATGCCTTGGTGTGGAAGCAACAAATTCCATTCTCATTTGCTGAGTCCAGGTTTGCAACAAATAAGCTTCATTTCCTTGCTCCTTTCAAAGTAGTTTTACTAGTCTTTTTGCTGATAATATAGCATTCTCTTTTGTCAAATAAAACATTAAATCCTCTATCTGTAAATTGGCTGACACTCTGGAGATTCACCTCAAGACCGGCTACCAGTGCTACATCTTCAATGATAATATTTCCAGAAATTATCTTGCCATATCTCATTGTGAAACCTTTTCTATTGTCTTTAAAAGTCACTAATGGGCCAGCCATCTCCTCAAATTATGATAGCAGGGCCATATCACCTGTCATATGTCTTGAGCATCCACTGTCTACGATCCATATGACCATCTTCACTTTGCGCTACACACAATGAGGATTAAGTGTGTTTAGCAACCCAAGCAGTATTGGGTTCTTTCTTCTTGTTAACATATTTGGTAGAAGTATAATTTGATGATTCAGAAATACTAGAATTCATTGATTGGTGTGCATTTTCCTTTTTAGCTAAGGTCTCAACTTTGACTTCCTTAAGATCTATTCTCAACTTGTGGAAACTTGTCATTACTTTTATGTTGCAAGGTATGCAATCAAACTTATCACAGAATGAGTAGGGATCATTAGCCTTTACTTCATTATACTTGCATGCTCCCATTTATGGCTTGCTAACAACCTTTTTGCAAAGGTGAGTTAGATGATTAATAGAGCCACATTTTTTACACTGTTTCTTGGGAGCATCTGCAATAAATGCAAAGTTATTGCTTTTGTTTATTCGAACCTTCCTATTTCTGTTTTTCTTTTTCCTTCCTGCATTCTCAGTCTTAATTCCTTGATTGGTTTCTTGGGAGTTTGGTTTACCATGGGCTTCTTCTCATCTTTAGAAGTTGGAGATACTATTATGCATTTCTTCTCATTGTCCTCATCAGAAAGTTATTGCTTTATGATCAACTCTTCTTCACTGAAATTTACTTCACATTCTTTGAACAGTGGTGAATCAACCTTTCTCGGCATAGTCGGGACATCTTCATTTATTGTTGCCTTTCCCTTGTCACTTTCAACTTTCTTGTTGTTGTTCAATGCATCATAATCCAAGCCAATAGATGTTAGCACATGGCTTGTTCTTCTCATGGTGCTGACCAACTAGATGAGATGCATTCCTGAATGACTTCAGTTTTACCTCATTCTTTTCTATCTTTTCTCTTAACACGGCTTCTATCTCACTATCACACTTGAGCTTGTTCTTTAGATATTCATTTTCTTACTTGACTGTCTAAAGCTCCCCAAGCAGTAGATCAGACTTTTGTTTCTCACTCTCAAGCTTCTCATTAGCTTTTGATAACCTACTTACTTCCTCAGTAGCTGCTACCATGCTAGTATGGATGTGGAACATTTCTATGCTCATCTTTTCAAAAGTCTTTTTATATTGACTTTCATTTAAATCAATAGTGGTAAGAGTTAGTACATGTGTTTTTTATGAGGATGACTCTCTTTTCTCCAAGGCCATGAGTGCATAGTTTCCTACTTCCTCATCCTCATCATTATCTGAATCATCCCAACTCTTTCCTTCTGCATTATAAGTTTTACCCTGTTGCTTTCTTAAAAGAGCCTTATACTTTGTTTCCAATTCAAGATAGGCCTTGTCCTTTCACCTTCTTTGGCTTCCTGCATTCTGTAGCAAAATGGCCCAATTCATCACAATTAAAGCACCTGATCTTTGACATGTCAACATATCCTATTTTGTAGCCATTTTTGTTGCCAGAATTATACTGTGTCTTTGTCTTCTAGACTATGGGTATACGAAACATTTCGGGTTGGGTATGGGTTTCATGTTGACGTACATGAAACACGAAATTACATGACACGAAAGTATACGACACGACCCGATTGCCCGCTCTACTTTCCAGTTGCTGTCCTTGTTGAATGTATGTCCCTTATTTTTGAAGAATTTTGGCTTCTTTACTCTAATGTTAGAGAATTTCCTTGCTAAGTAATCCATGGACTGATTTAACTCATCCAGTTCATTCAAGGTAGAGAATTCATCCTCTTCAAGTTCAAGAATAACTTGCTTCTATGGTTCTTTGTTCTTTTGATCATTACTTAAAGCAACTGGAATCTGGATTTCTAGTTCATCATTAGATGACTAGCTGTCATTAACAACTAGTGCACTTGATCCATCAACAATGTGCCCTTGACCAGCTCTTAAAGATTTTCTTTGTATCATTTCCATTTCATAGGTTTTTAGAATACCATATAAAACCTTCAGTGTCATTCTGCTCAGGTCTCTCCCTTCTTTTATGGATGAAATCTTCTGTTCTAGATGGTCAAGAAGGGTGAGAAAAAACTTCAAGTTAACCTCCTCAGCTTCATAGTATTTGTCATGAAGTTGCAAATCATTAATCATCTTGTTGAATCTTTCAAAGACATCAGTTATAATTTCTTTAGGTTTAGCCATGAAACCCTCATACTGAGATACCGGTATTCTTCTTTGGTTGGATCTAACTTCCTTTGTACCTTCACACAGAATCTCTATTTTCTCACAATACAAAATACAAATTTAGATTATCATACAACTAATTCGTAGGGCTGTCAATTTGACTTAGTCTTGTTATGATACAGGCATGTCTTGCACAACACTTTCCTCGTTCCCCGCTCCCTAAAAAATCCCTGAATCCTCGATGTGAACAGGGCGGGGATCGTATCGGGGTCAGGCGGGGCGAGATTAATGTCCATCCCTATTTGTTTGGTTGAGACTAAAAAATGATGTGTAAAAAAAAGCGAGTATATTCATTATAAATTTGTGTCACTCCTAAATTCTTAACACTTAGGTTAACTAAGTGGATTTTATATATGTGAGGTGGGTGAAATAAATTGAAAAATTATTGGGTAAATTAATAAGAGTGTAAGACATATTAAAACTAATAAAAAAATGACATGCTCTCTTAGAATATAATAATAAATACATTCAGAAAAAGTATATTAAAACTAAATTGGCCAATATGAGTCTAATTTTATAAAAATTTTGGTACTAATTTTTTTATTTTAGAAATATTCTCAATAACAAATAATGAAATGTACCATATTTAATATAATATTTATATTAGATCAAAATTTAATATTTTATTTTCCTGAGTCACTGACCGACTAATCCAAATCATTGTTCAAAAACTCGACCGTCTTAGCCAATATATCGACCGAGTACACATACTCGAACATATTCACGAGCTGATTTGTCATTAGTCGAATAAAACCCGCTTTTGATTCTAGTTCGAATCAAACTCGGTCCTACTCGAATTAAAAATTAAAAAGTCTTAAAATAAATGATAAAATAAAATATTGAACCAATATAGTTATTTAATTATTTAAGAGTATTACAAAATTTACTCATTCACCTCCCTATATAATATAATCTATATATGCCCAGTTTTATATAATTAATATTTTTTCCCTTATCGAGGTGATGTATACAATAATGATAAGAATAAGAGTAATATATATTTTTCTTGTTGGTTTCATCTTTAAAGTAATATGTAATTTGAGAAGAATTGCAAAATGCACCCCTTAACTTTGGCTAAAATTCAAAGTTGTACACCTGTTTTGAATAATTGCAGATTGCATCCCATTACTTTAAAACTCTTTCCACGTTGCACACCTTTTATAATTTTCCGTCAAATATGAACGTTAACGTTAGTCAACGGGGGTAATTTAGTACTTTTATAACTAAAACATACATCTTTGAGAGAATTGCATTTTGTATCCCCTAGTTTTGGTCCAAAATCAATATTATACACATAATTTCAGAAATTACAGTTTGCATCCCTTTTTTTGAAACTCGGTACAAAAAGCACATCTTTTGCCTAATTTCCTTTATTGGACAGGGGCAAAATAGCAATTTCAGCTTGAAAAATTAATTAACAAATATTTATCGGTTCTAAATTATGTTAACGATTGAATTTTACATATATTTTATATTTTTCAGTTTTTGAGTCATAGTTTCAAATTTTATTTATATTACGTGGTGTTAATTCCAAAAAATTATAATTCACTAAAATTAATTTAAATTACATGTATATTAAATTTTAATATCAAATCAGTTGCATCAATTTTTTTTAAATAATGTGACGTTATTATTTTTTTAGTGTAGGAGAAGTATTCATTATTATAAATATTTTTAGCTTTTTTCAAATTATAACTACAAAATTTATTTAAATTTAATATTAAAATTCCTATTTTACCCTCATTATTTTAGTTGTAACTGTAAAAATGATACATTTTGCATACGAACTGAAAGTTAGGGGTTGCAAGCTGCAATTACCGTTCAAATACTAATATAACAATTTTACCCTTCAAACACTTAACGTTTACGGTCATATTTAACGAAAAATTATAAAAGGGGTGCAACTTGAAACGGGTTTGAAAGTAATAGGATGCAGTCTACAATTGTTCAAAATAGATATATAATTTTGAATTTTGACCAAAATAAAGGAGTGTATTATGTAATTCTCTCAAAAAAATGTAATTTTTATATTATACATATCTATATTAATAAATTAGTTTTAAAAGTTAACTTTTAAATATATTTAATTTTTTATCCGAGTAATCATTCCAAGTACTCCCGAATTAAACTGAATATTCTTGACTCGGCAAACTCATTAAGTCAAACTTAATTAAACTGAATTATGATTTTTAAAAAACAAATCCAAATAAAGTAAAAGGAAATATTTAATATTATATAAAAATATAAATTATGACAATTAAGAAAATAATTTATATAAATGTGTGTGTGTGTGTTTGCTTAAATAACAGAGTCACATAAATAATATAAGCCAACATTTTATTCACACAAAAGTGAAAGTTATAAAAAAATAATTTGATAAAAAGAGAGAATGTGGCTTATCAAATAAAAGATTCAAAGTGAACTAAAACACTATGTAGCACATATGATAACGACACGAAGTTTGTAAGTAGGAGTTGTGAGGTTCGATTCATATTGAATATAAGCTAACATTTTATTTACACAAAAGTGAAAGTTATAAAAAAATAATTTGATAAAAAAAGAGAATGTGGCTTATCAACTAAAAATTTCAAAGTGAACTAAAAAGCTATGTAGCACATATATTAGCGACACGAAGTTTGTAAGTAGGAGTTGTGAGGTTTGATTCCTATTGAATTCAAAATAGTACTGAATTTTAACAATAATTTTATAAGAATAGCATTTTTATAATTTTTTAATATAAAAGAACAAAATCATAATTTTACCGTCACTAAAATAGCTTTTTTTTACCCTTGTGTTTCCATGTAATAGATAGATAGATTGATAATAGGTTCGGCCAAATATTAGGTACATGTAAGACAATCTATAAATCTAAATAAAAAATATTATTATTCTATTATAAATATATAATATATTATATGTATTAATAACTTAATTTGGTTCTTTCCACTTTGTATTCGATTTAAAAGATTTCAAAATGAAATTGAAATCACATTAATTGCGGTTTTTATTATGTTTAATTATTAATTGATTCGGTTTCTTCCAATTTTTTACCGTTTTAATTTTCATATTTGATTTAATTTTGTTCATCCCTGCAACTCACGATGAAGTACTAATTAAGTGGCTCTGCCCCTCCCCGATACGCGAAGAAAAGTTTTTAATTACCTTCTTGTTCGAAATTAATTTTATCCTAATTTTCTAAATTCTTTAACCAAAATTTAATAAAAAATATTAATGTAAAATTTAAATATAATTGACCAAATACTATTATTGATCAGATATTATTATTATTATTTTGAAGAAACAAAGGTTTAACCTAACAAATATATACCCGCAAAGGTTTGCTAAGTTGATTAAAGAGGAGATAACTATCCTCTTGGTCACAGGTTCGAATCCCACGGGAGGAGAATTTATAATTATGCCTCCTGATTGATTCGCGTAGTTTGCAGGCTGTTGTATGAGCCCGTAAGGTTTACCCAGTGCATACCCGAAGGCTATCGGCCGCGGATTAGATACGATATATATATATATATATATATATTGTATGGAGTTCACTTTTAATTGGAGTCCTCGAAATCCATCTATATTCTACAAATAAAATATCTTGTAAAACGTGTTATCTTACAAAACATGTTTCACCAATATCAATACTTCAATAAAATCATGCAAATCTCATATATTTACAAATATAATATGTATGTTCTGAAACATGAATATTTATATTCTGCAAACTAAATGTAGAATAATATATTTTGCAACGTTCTACTGGTAAAATCTATTCAATCTGTAAGATTTTCAATAAAATTGTGATATTTGTAGAATATCATTCGAAAAATAATACATTTTGCAACCATTTAAGTTATATTTTACTTGCAGAACATATATGAACATATATGGTCTCCAAGAAAAATAGGGGACTCCATAGAATCTAACCATATATATATATTAATATACCAGTACAAAAATATTGACGAAAAACAAAAAAAAATGCAATTTTGACACCATTTCTTTAGATGTTTTGCACACTGCTAACAAAAATGTAATAATCATATTTTAATTTTTTCAAAATTTTGAAAAATATCCATTGTATTTGTATGATGCAATATTAGGCTCTTTTAACACATACACATACCAAATTATATACAACATCCTCCTAGATCAAACATCACTATTTATCACAAGTTTGGCAAGTTAAACCCAACTTTAACAAAAAGTCTTCATTCGTTCAACTGTTCAAAACAAACGTCTCCTACTATTACATCAATATCTAAATATAGAAACAAAATAAATTCAAAGTAATCCATCCCCACAAAATTATCCGAATAAATTAACGTTTACAAAAAAAATTATTAATTTTATTTCTTGGTGACCCACCTTAAATATCGATCGTGCAAAAAATTCGTGTCCACTAAGATCTAAAAACTCGCCACGTGGCGACATTGGGATCTACCTGGTAAGAAGTGTTGGGTTACTATGTGGCGAGGAACCGGTCTTTAGGCAGTTTATGTTACCGGCTATAGCCAGTCACCTTAACACCATCTTACCCATTTGACCGGTAAACTTATTTATTTATATATAACTGGGGTTTAAGCATTTTATTATTGTCTTGGGTGGTTTTCACAGGGTTTTTCTCTGCATTTCTAAATTATATTATAGATACAATTTGTGTGTGTATGTTTAAAAGGCTTGCTTCTCAAATAAATTTCGAATCTTTTTGAACATCAAGAAAAAGGGTGATCATGGGGTGACTTTTTAATGGTTTGTATGGATTTTTTGTGTGTTGCATTTGATTTTGGTGGTGAATTTTGCATAATTTAGTTGGGATTTTGATAAAGATCGAAACTTTGGAGGTTTGGTTGGTGAAAAGTTGGTGCTTTTCAGGTTAGATGGATTTGATTTATTGTTTTTTTGAAATTTTGCATAATTTATTGTGATTTTTATGGAATTGTGTTTGTGGGTATGAAGATTAAGTTAAAATTGCATGGTGGGTTTGATAAGGTTTTTGAATCTTGTTAGTTTTTCATTTTGTAGTGAATCTTTTAAATAATTAAAATTTTGATGAATTTTTTTTTATTTGATTTTTGGTGATTCTTGTAAATTTTGGTTTATATGGATTGGATCTGAGTGTTAGGGTGTAATTTGTAAATTTGGTCTTATTTTTTTTTTTTTGTAAGTTGTTAGATCCATGATTCTATCAGCATTTTATGGTTTTTTTGTGTGTGCATATCATCTAAAATTCTTGTTATTTTTATTTCTTGATTTGGTTGGTTTTTGGGTTTTTATATGATTTTTTTATGCATGCTAGTATGCTACACACACATAAATCATATAGTATTTATGTATGGAATGGAAGAGAATTGATTTGGTTTCAGTGTTGTGTGAAACACTTAGATGTTAGGTCTTGATTCTCTATGACAAGGGTTTTGCAAGGTTTTATTTGGCACTTACATATCTGTTTTTATTAGTTATTCCAGAAAAGGTTATGTTTTTACTTCTATTTCTTATATAAACATTATCATTTGTTGGTTAAGAGGTTTTTCTATGCCTGTGTGTAAAAGAAAATCTTGGTAATGTGTACTCTTCAATTATACTAATGTAAAACAATTGGATCCCGATTTTCGAGTGAATTATGGAAGTGATAGGTACATTTTTACAAACTGAGTTGAATGATAGGAAGATTTTGAATTCAGGTGAACACCGGATCTGATATGCTTGTTATGGTTGTTTAGGCACAGTCATATATATTTGGATCTTTTGAGGTTTTTGCCCTGTTTTAGTTCATTGTTATGTCTTCAGATGAATAAAATATAGTTTTATAATTGGAAAGTTGTAAGCTCCCATATTTGTTGTTTATGACAATTAGAGTATGGTGATGCAGTTGGGTTGGCCGTCACAAGGTTCCACCTTTTTTATACCTTTTTTTGGAAATTTCATAGGGGCTACGAATTTAGGATCACATAATTTATTGAAACAATACTTCAAGGTGGAACCTGTTTTTTAAACTGTTTATCACTTCTTTTTTCGAATTGATTTGCGTTTACTGCAATTGTACTACTGATAGCTACTATCCTGCAATTTTTTTAAACATTTTGGATGTAAAGAGAGTGTGCTTTCATGATCTCGTCCCATTTACTTGAGCATAGTAAGCATAATATTTTTTTTACTGGTTTCTGTTCCCCACTGAACTATTAAAGCTTGTAATGGTTTTCTTGTTCTGCATTAGTAAAAAGATTTAATTATTATGTTAGCAGAAGTGATTCTGGTTGTCTTATATGTACATGATACTTTTGATTACTATTGTATAATTTAGCTACTACTGGCCAGAAATAGAGCACTTTGTTTCGTAGCAGTGACTCATTTTTGCTTCTTTGTTGCAAACAGGATTGCATGCATTGTTCAACTGATGGGGAGGTTTTGAGGTTTATAAGGATTTAGGAATTTGTTATTACTTCTGTTAGGGTGAGGCTTTTTGATAATATTGTTCGATAAGTATGATATGAAAACTATAATATGTTGCACAAGAGGTTAAACCATGGACTTTATGGCTATGAGGTACCTCCAATTCCCCGAGCCGCGAGATCCGCTAGAGTAAGCGTCCCTAACTTTCCTGGATAGCTCATCCTTTTCCAGTTCCCCATTTTAGTCTTAAGCACTAGTTTTCAAACTAAAATTTTTTCTCTCTTTTTTCAGAGGAGGGTACCATATAGAAGGAAAGCTGATGATAATCAAATGTGTGCGTTCGACTTGTTGGCTACTGTTGCCGGAAAGTTGCTAGAAGAAGAAGATAATCCCGGTGCTATTGAGTTGTTAAGTGGAGTAGATAAAGGTGCAGGTGGCGATGATTCTGACAAGAAGGAAAAAGCGGCGAAAGATAATTCTGAGAAATTAATCCCTTATGTTGAAGAAAAATGTAGCAGGAATTTTTTCGTATCTGAGATTATTTCACAAGCACCTGCTGCGAAACATAATATTAAGGAAGTGTCAAATGCTCAGAATGATGATTGTTCAGCATTTGCATCTGTTATAACTACTACTTCCGATGGATCAGATGTTTTTGGTTCTGCTGCAAAGTTAGTTAATGATCAAAGCAAGAAGGAACGTCAAAACTTTTCCAAGGTTGATGCGGAGCACTATGGCAGTACTATCTCTTTTTCTAGATTAGAAGTTGAAAATAAGAATTGTATCAAAACTGAACCAGCAATGATTGGGAAAGAGCCCCGTAGTGCTAGGGCTGATACATGTTGTATAGACGATCTGATTGTGCAGGACGTAAAACCTCATGCACTAGGTAATGCTGCCAATAGTTTTAAATTACCAGTCAAGCCTTCTGTTCTGGATGAAGGCTCAAAGAAGGGTATATTCAGGGATCAAGGTTCTCGCGGTTCTTTCCCGGCCTGTAGGGATAATGTAAAGTTAGTTGTTAGAGATGGTGACGAAAACTCTTCTGGGTGCACTGCACCTAGAAAATTCAATAAGGCCTTCAAGCCACCAGCCCGAATGGGTGACAAAAGAATCAAAAGATTACTGGCATCCAGATATTGGAAAGCTCCTCCGAAAATGAGCAATGAAGATTGCATCAATATTGGTAAGTCATTGATTTTGTTTAAATCTTAATCCATCATTCATTTCATTTGTGATGGCATGGGTTATTTGACAGATCTTCTTTAATAATAATGATCCAGGATTAGAAACAAAATCAGTTTACCACAACAAGGCAAATGGTTATAAACGCCAAAGGTCTTTGAGGGACTATCCTATTAAAAAGAGAAGACTGTACAACTATAGCTTTGAAACAAATGCGTATGAAAGGGTTAGAAACAATGAAGCATCTTTTTCACCTGGGAAGATCTACAGTGAAAATGCTTCTGGTTCTGTTCCTACTCTGCATGAAGGTTTATTTCTATTTTTGATGGTCTCAACTCTTAAGACATTTACAAGCAACTCTTTTTTCTCCTCCTTTCCACATCTTTTAGACTGAAAAGATGAAAACTTTTTACAGCAAATGGAGTTTCAACTTTCGCAGCAAGTCAGCAGAAATGCTTTCAGCCACGTGATTCTCGTGGTTTGACAACCTTTACTCGAGTTTTCATCTGTACACTGATTTTGACTGGTGGATGACTTTCTACGCGATTCCAATGTAATTAAGTTTATTCTTTCTTTCAGTGAAGCTAAAGATCAAATCTTTTAGGGTTCCAGAGCTTTTTTTTGAGATTCCAGAGACTGCAACTGTTGGCTCTCTGAAGGCAAGTAAATATATTTGGCTTTATTTTCGGAAACTTCCATTAATTTAATTTATAGCAGTTTAGGTTTCAAAAAGTTGGTGCATCCAACTCTGTATGTTGGTGAGGAGGCATGTCACATTTGACTGCTCGGCAGTGCATAGTGGACATCAACTTGATAATACCACGTTTTATAATTGCAAAACCATGTTTGGGAAGTAGTCTATAATAGGTTTTTTTTGTTTCCAATTGTAGGTTTTAGGGTCGAATTCCTTGATTTTTAATCTGCCCGCTAATATTTAGTAAATCGATTTTATTTAGTTTTTTATGTATACACATTGCTGTTTTTTAGTCTATTATTATTTTCAACAGCAATTAGTGTGCTAAAGTGGTTAGATTATTCTGCAGAGAACAGTTTTGGAAGCAGTTACAGCTATACTTGGTGGTGGACTTCGCGTTGGTGTAATTTTTCAAGGAAAGAAAATTAGAGATGATAACAAAACCCTGGTGCAGACTGGAATTTATGATAATAACAAAAACGATGCCCTGGGTTTCACTTTGGAGCCTCTGTGTTCCCAAGTACCCCCAACTCAATGTCCTGAAGATCACTCGTTTATACCACCTCCGCAGTTAACTAGGTGAGATTGTTGTGACCTAGTTGACCTTTCATCTTTCTTGACATGTTAACTTATTTGTCATTGTATGTAATTGTCCAGAAGTGTGAACTATTTTGGCTGTTTTTCAATTTTCCTTTGTTTAATGTGTTGTACTTGTGTTGTGTTGCTATCTGCTTTGTAGTGTATTTTTGCTTGATATTAAAGAAGGTAGACTTTCATTATCTGAAATTTTGCTAAATATACCTAACACACCTTTGATTAGGTGCCCACATACTTCGGTTAATCAGGGGAATTCTGATGTTTCACCTGAGCTTCCTTCAACAAATATCAGTAACATAATTGAGAGTGATCATGATTCAGCACCTTCTCCTCCGGACATGTCAATAGACAAATGCCTGTCTGATTCAAAAGCCTTGGTTGCTGCTCCAGAAATGAATGTTGAGCCACTATCTGCAATTTCCATGCGAAAATCCAAAAGAATAGATGTTGGTCAGCGCAGAATCCGCAGGCCATTCTCTGTTTCGGAAGTGGAAGCATTGGTGCAAGCTGTTGAGAAGCTAGGAACTGGAAGGTATGGTGGTGACATCATTTATGCATGTTTGAATGTAAATTTTTAGTATAACTAGAAGTTCGACACAAATGGTACTGTTCTCTTTATTTTTTAGTTTCTCCACCCTATATAAGGGTTTAAGCAGAGCTTAGACTGATCAGATTTTGAATTTACCATCTGAATGATATTTCCTTTGCAAAGAAAAACGGGAGTGAGTAATAAATGTTTCCATGATGTACTTGTGTGCTCAGGGAAAGGTATCTGAACTAGTTTATAAGGAATGTAGCCTATAGACATCAGTTTTTATGCAACAAAATATCTTACAAATGATGTTGCTTAGTTTGGACTCTGGTTTATATTGAATTCGTGTACTTTAATTAAAATAACAATAATGATTTTGCTTATGATGCTAATATTTTGATTCAGATGGCGCGATGTTAAAATGCGAGCTTTTGACAATGCTAAACACAGAACATATGTGGATTTGAAGGTAAGGAATCAATTTTGTTTTCCAGCATATAATTGGCTCTTATTATTATCTGGTCTTCTATTCCTGAAGCTACCCTTGTCATTGCTTCTGCATCATTCGTTGGTACATAATACTTGTTGATTCTAAGGTTATTCCAACTATTCGTTGCCTCTACTCTAGGCAGACACTTGACTTAAAGAGTGGGTCTTACTGTTGTTTCTAAAAAGATGTCATTAACATACTTTTTGTTGCTTCTCTTGGGGTAAACTGTTTAGGTGTCATCATTGCTTTATTATTTTGGCTTAATTATAATTTAGCCCTTAAAGTACAACCTGATATACACATGAACCCTTGAACAAAAAAATGGTACATTTTGACCCCTTAACTATATGTTATGTACACTTCAACCTTTTGCTGATTTTTTCTCAATATTACCCTTAAAGATTGTATACTTCAGCCCCTAAATTATGAATTTTGTACACTTTAACCCTTTAATCATTTTTTATATACTTGTTTTGATTTTTGCAAAAAAATATTTAAAAAATATATAATATCTAATTTTTTAATAATAGTATTTATCATATTAATAGTTTATACAATCAAATAAGTTTTAATTTATATCGATTATAATTGCATATATGCTAGATATTAATAGTATGTTATAATTTTGCAAGTTTTTATTATAAGTAAAATTTATAATTCTAGTAAGATTCACCGAAAGTAAACTAAATATAATAATACATAGTTAATTAGTATCCTATACATTTATATATATTTTATATTATTTAATAAATAAAAAATGACAAGAAAATAATTGGCGAACAATGTTGCCCTTGAAGTATCTGATTGAGGACATAATAACCTTGAGGTTGAGGGCAGTATTGGAAGAAATTTTGACAAAAGGGTTAAAGTGAACAAATCTCATACTTCAAGGGTTAAAATATATGACTTTTTTCTTTAAGAGTTTATGTGTATAATGTGACATATTAAGGGTTAAGTTATAATTAAGCCTATTATTTTATAAACATATGTTGCTGGTAATTTCTTTAATAGTCTTGCACAAAGTATATGTCTATACAGATCTAAAATAACAAAACGTATATATGCTTGAAGCGAATTTCTTTTGGCGAATGAGTTCTCTGAGGAGCCTTAACTACTTTAATCATGGAAGAAAACAAAATGATATTAATTGCAAATTAAGTCTGTCAACTACCTTCTTTGGTTTGTATAGTGATTGGTTATGATGAGTTCACGGCCGGGCTTATGCAGGACAAGTGGAAAACGTTGGTACACACAGCAAGAATTTCTCCTCAGCAGAGAAGAGGGGAGCCTGTGCCTCAGGAACTCCTTGACAGGGTCCTAGCAGCTCATGCTTTTTGGTCACAGCAGCAAGCCAAGCAACAACTGAAGCAACACTCGGAGGCTTTCCTCCTCTTTTGACATCACTGGTGTAGTTAGCAAGCTGACCAATATTCTGATCGAGTTTATAATGGCCTAACTACTTTTATATAATTATTACAACTATTATGTAAAGATTAACGACATGGTATAGGTATATTTTGCGGCTCTCCTGGAAATTGTTTTTCGCTGGTGGAGACTTCGGTGCCTCATGACTGGCTATGATAGAATAAGAGGCGTTGCTAATGAATTCTTTTTGTTAATAAGGTGGCGGCGTTTTCCTTACTGCAGGTTTCTCTAAATCTGGATGTTTTTTCTGGGTAAATTCGAGAAACTGTAGGTTATTATTTTGTTGTACCTGTTGTCTTTAATGGCGATCTCTTGTTTGTCCTAGGATTTGAGATGTTTTTTTTCACTCCAATCCAAGATGATTGTTTTCTTGGATGTCACTGTAGTTCTGTTGCAGCAGATGTAATCAAAGTATACAATGTGAATGCAAAATTTTAATTTTTGGATTTGTTTCTGAACTTGCATTAGTATTGGTTAATGGTTTACATAGCTCTTTCTAATTTACATAGCCGCTTCTAATTTGCGGAGGGGGACAACATATGCCAGCTTAACCGCAACTTGGTTTAAAAGTAGTATCTGAATAGATCTAATTATTGTTGATAATGATTAATATAAAGTGGTTATGCTAAAGTAAATCACTCATTGATCCAGATATGAAACACAAAAATAATAAAGCACTCCAAGTGTCATCTTGAATTGACTGAAAAGAGGAAGCCAATCAATACTTGACTACGAAAGAAAGGCTTTTAAATAATTGCATTTTAATGATTAAAGTCAAAATAGAAAATACCGTAGTTATTTATGAAATTCGATGTCAATACTGGACAGGATTCATTGAACTGTTAAATGGTGTATAGTACAAGTCACCAACCTAACACCTTTGACCAACATTAAAAATGGGTGTTGTAAGATTCTATTTTACAACTGAATCCATGTCTCTGCATTTATTTTTTGCCATTTTGCAATATAAATTTACTTAAATTTTTGTTTATCAAGGTACTAACTACTAATGCAACAGGATCAAATGCTGATTAATTTGTACTTTAAGCTACTTTTTATTCAAAAATTTAATACAGATATTTGAAATTTTATGTACTTTTAGGGAAGAGTTATTTTCAAAGATGATTATTAATTTCTAGAGTAAAATTGAAGTGAAAAGATAAAACTGTATTCTGAAATATATAAATAACGCATAAATCAACAGTTTATACAAGAGTATTATCATTTTTTCAGTCCAGTTATGAAAATAATATTTCCCAGGGTTTTAATATTTTCCAAACTTGTACGGAGCAGCATTTATTATGTAAGTATCGTTTTTAGGGTTTTCTACTGTGTGGACACACGCTAAAAGTTATAAATTTTCACTTTTCAATGATAATTAATGATTGTCAGCTTACTTTTTACGTTCAGCAAAAATACATTAAAAATAACATTGTTACCTTATTAATGCTTAACTCTAGCTAACATTCTTTAGTCAATTCTTATTTCTCTTTTTTTGTCTTTCTTACATTTTTTTCTAGTTGCATTCATCTTTAAAATTGTTTTATTTTTTTCAATAACATGCTTTAATCAATTTTTTTGTTTTTATATTATCCTCACATTCTTTTCTAGTTGTATTTAATTTAAATATTACAATGAAAATATAATTACAGAAGCATTTTTACTTATTTTTTTTTCTAATTGTATACAACTAGAAAGACATGTTTGCTTAATTTTTTTTTATATTTTATACAATTCTTTCTATTTGTGTTTATTTTTAATATTGTTTATTTTCAATAAATCAATTTTTTTTCTCAATATAAAATTCTCACATTCTTTTTAATTGTATTCATCTTTAATATAAATAAAATGAGGAAAAATAGTCAATTTCATTTTACAAAGATAATTTGATTTTTTTAATTAAAGTAAATCATTGTTTTTTAATATTAATATACGGTGCCCGACCACACGATTCATGTGAGTTAGAAAACATTAATTATACTGGAAAAAAAAAATTAAACTGCAATTTTAATAAAAATGTACCTAAGAAGTCTTAGGTCATACATTAATGCAAACAATTCTAAACAAAAATTTAAGTACAAATAGTGTTTTTAAAATTTAAGATGATAAATAGGATTCAAACTTTCATCTGCAACTTTTTTGCTCTGTTTCTCAGGCCTTTCTAAATGGTTTTCTTCATCTTTCTCCTTCTTTGGACATGTAGTATAATTGTGACCTTGTTGCTTGCAATATCTGCATGATTTCACTTGCTTCATATTCACCTCCTTTCCTCCTTTTGCTCTTTTACTCTTTGGACGTCCTTTGGTCTTGGATTTAGGAGGGCATTGAACAGGACCCGCTAAATTATCAAAATCATTGCTTTCTCCATTAGTTTCACCAACCACATCAACTTCCTCTTGATCAAATAATACCTTACTATGCCAACGCAATGGAAAATATGAAGATGGAATGGTAAACACATCTTGATGAAGAAACACACTCAAAATGTGACGATAAATGATACCTCAAAACTCAAAATGTTTACAGGAACACACCAACATTTGTCCATTCCACCCAACTGCATGCTTCTGGGTACCACCTCCAGTATAATGTTGCACAATAAATCCACCAAAGTAATTAGACACAACATAGTGAGTAGCTCTTTCAAATTGTTCTTGAAATTTTTTGAAAGAAAATGGAGTCAAGATATTTTGTGCTTGCTCTTCAAGTGGAGATAACGTTCGCAATGAAGCTTCTCTGTATTTCTCCAACATTCTAGTTTGCAACTGATTTTGTCCCATATCTTCAATAGCCAAATAAACCTATAGAAAATATTAATATTACAAATAAAACTATATCATACTAATAATGTAGGAAATAAAAACCATTCATAATAAAATATAACTATATTTTTATAAAACAAAAAAAACAAATATACTCACTTGCTTTATGAATTGGCTTAAACATATGCGTTATCTTGTAAATTTCTTGATAAATGCATTGAAACTTTCAGATCTTCCTGTTGTGGTCATTCGAGCAAAAAAGTTTTCACGAAGATAAGTAGGTACCCATGAATGCCTTATATTGTATAAACCTCGCACATGTTTATTCTTCTCTAACTTATATTTCCCAATCACTTCAGGCCACCTATTTTCAAACTCATCATAAGTATCAACTCTATACAAAGTATAGAAATTTGAACACCATTCAAAATATTGTGTACGGAGAATTCCAGTGAACCAACTACTAAACTTTGATGTAATGTGCCATATACAAAAGGCATGTTTAGTTAAAGGCATTTCTTCTGCAATAGCTTGTGTCATCCAAGGATCTTGATCATCGATTTAGGAGACTTCTTCATTAGGGACACAAGTGTCTGCATATAATATATATACACAAATAAACAAGTAAATAACTTAAATTAAAGGACAACTATAAAAAATTTTAAAAATGTCTTTCAGCTTACCTTCATCAACCAAGAAAATGTACTTTTAGTCTCATTACGGAGAAGAGCACATCCAAATAATATAGTTCTACCATGATTGTCGATTCCAATGAAAATACCCAATGGCATGTCGTAAGCATTAATCTTGTAAGTTGTATCAAATACCACATCATCTCCAAATAATTGGTACCAAGTAAAACAGTGGGCATGTGACCAAAAAATATGTTCTACTTTTCTTTCATCATCAAGTGTAACAGAGTACTGAAAATTTTGATTCTCCTCTTTAGCTATCTTGCAATATTCAAAAAAGTCTAGCACGTCATTTTTTGCTTTCTCACTACGAATTTTACTAAAAAAATTATGAACATCTTTTGAAGTGAATGAAAGATGACCATGTCTAACATTATTTTCAAGCTCCATCACACGCATGATTTGTCTCACATTAAGTCCTCCATCTTTCAATAAAAGAATACGTTTTTCATCATCTTTTGTCATAAAACGATAAGATGGAAGAAAACGTACCTCTTCTTGTGAAAGTAACTCATGATTATGTTCAATAATAAACTCAGTGACATATAATTATTAACTAATCTTAGGTTAATGTTAAGACTTCGTTCATAAGATTCATAATCATTATAAGATATATAACCAAACAAATGAAAAATGTAATCAACATATAATCTTTTTTATCATTTTCTTTTTTCTTTTTTCTCTCGCCTCCATATTTTTGTATGATTTTAATATCTTTACTCCACACGGAACATTAGTTTGTATTTTATTTTTGAATGTAAATTTATCACGTAGTTTAAATTTTAATTTATTAATATTCCGAATTTATTTTTTGTAAATTATTAATTATTTTAAAATAAGTGGTTGAACCGAAATAACCGCAAATTCGCAACCGCAATTGACGCGCTTAACCGAAACCGCAAATGTGGTTGCAGATGACAATTTTCTAAAACCGCTATTCGCGGTTTGGTTCGATTTTTACCCCAAAACTGATCTGATCCGAACCGCGTACACCCCTAACATGCAGGTATATAAAGCAGTGTTTCAAAAATTGCCAGGCGTGCCAGGGCGATAAGGGTACCTTCGAGAGATTAATCAGTAAGTCGGAGATTAATCAGATCGATTAATCGGAACATTAATCGAAAAAATATAAATATTATTTTAATTTTTATAATTATATAATGATTAATATGTCATATATTTGTTTGAAAAAAGAAATTAGAATGGTATTAAACAATATCTACACATTTGACATGCGTTATATACTAATTACTGAGTTTACAATATTAACTATATTTTAATTCACACTTTTAAATTAATTATAATATGTTATTTTTATATTTTAAGTGAAAAAATAAATATATTAGATTACTTGTTACTTTTTAACAATACTTTATATTAGAAATTGACATGATATTGTGTGAAATTATGAAATTAATGAATTAAATTTATAAAAACGTAAGAAAAATATTTTTTTTAATTATTTTCCGCCTAAACCGCCTATGACCGGCTTTTGACCGCCTAGCCCGCCTAATCCCGATTTTGACCCGATTTTTTGAAAAAACGCCTAAATCACCGTCTAGATCTGAGTCAGGGCATTTTACCACCTAAAGCAGACACATTTCATTTTTGTTGTCTTTGTATCCTAATGGTAGTCAAAAGGAAAAAATTGGGTTTTAAACTCTAGAAAATATGTAAATCTTAAGCTATACTTTTATGTTTTTAAGAAAAAAACCCAAAAAAGCACAAATTTTACATCAACCGTTCAATATAGCATTTCAAGAAATATATGCCCTTCACCGGCACATTAGTAGCCGTCAATATAATTGCGTTAGATGTTAATACCAATGTAGGATATCTACACAATTATTTATTATTACTCATACACACACGTATATAAATACATACTAAAATTAAAATAGAAACTTAAAACTAATATAAGTCATTAAATCTACCTAATCTAATGGTCCCCCTAAATCACATCACCCAATTACCATGTACCCTCCCACACCCAATTTCAGTTTTTCTCCTCCGTTTTTAATTTGATATTTCCCGTCAAACCGTAATTTTTTTTAAAAATCCGATTTCATTGTATTTTTCTACATCTCTCAACGATTGATTTGCATACCATATGTGTTATATTTTGAATTAATTTTTTTAAAAAAATTATTTGATTTCTAGTTTCTATTCTAAATTGATTTTTATTGAAGTAGTCCCTATACATACATGATATAATATTATTATCAAATCAAAAAATTCCTTGAAAGAATGACACCAAGGTGACAATAAAGCGGCAACAAGAAATTACATCGGAGTCCAAGTTCGTAGTATGATTTATATTAGATTTGAAGAAAACGTCAGTAGAGATTATATTTATGTTTTGACTATCAGTGAACAAATATCTTAATTGCATTTTTTTGCACGCATTTATAAAAGATGTTGCAATGGTTTAAATGAAAGTTCTTATTGCATTTCGAAGAAATGCATGTGGTGGCAGCGTTTATCCAATAACGCAAGTATTTGTCCAGCCATATGGCGTGGCCCATTTCAAGATCAGCACTATTTTGGACCTCCTTTATTAAAAATTATGCTATTTTGAACCAAAACCCTATATATTTTGTTAAAAGAGAATTACCAATCAATCACAGTAAAGACAAAGAAAAAATTACATTGAGATTAGGTGTTCTTACCTAAAGAGAATGTAATAGTTTAATAGATAAGATGTACTGAATTACAAGTTAACCCTATGTTTCTAACTAATTTTCTAACAAACTCATTCCTGACATGGCACCACTAGACAACTTGGGCTCCGTTTGATTTCTAGCCAAGTTGAACGAAAATTTGTAAAATTAGCCCAGCAGAACATAATCTTGCAAAAGTAGGCCAAGTGGCACTTGAAGTGGCGTAGTCTATTTTTTTTCTTCCCTTTTTGTGCTTTCATGTTGGTCGAATGGTCTATTAATAACATTCCAACAAGGTTTTTGAGAGTATTAGAAAGTATGACATAATTTTATAATTTTAATTTTTTTTGCTTAATGTTGTACTAAAAGTACACTAATTTGATTGATAAAAAAAATTAGGGAAAAAATATTAAAGAAGCTATATTTATATGTAACCGAACATACTTCCTTAGAAGGAAATGGGAACTATTATAAGAAAGAGTGATTTTTATATTTTTTGTAAATACAGTTATTTACTCCCAAATTAAAAAATATAACTTTATATAGTAATATTTGTACCTTATTTTGATAAAAAAAATTGGAACTAAGAAAAAAAATTGAATAAAAGGTTTTTAACCACCCGAAAATGGTATGAAAGCATAAGGAAAATATTTGGATGAAGTGGGTAATTTATAATATAATTGAAAAAATATAAATATATGAATTTGCTACAAATTGGTTGATGAGACATACATATGTAATTCAAACGATTGTGTTTCCGAAAGACATTTTCATGGATGTATAAGTATTATCACAATTAATACACGGTAGTTTAAGAAGACTTGCTGAACATAAATAATCAAATAACCATGCTATGACAATAATGACATAAATGCTGAACATGACAAGAATATGACATGTTCAATCATATAGTAATGTAGGTCATTTATTGCATATCTTTATTTCATGTCAACTGCATTTTCCACCATTTTCTTGCAGGTTATCCACTTGATCTTATCTTCAAAATTTTCGCATGGTTACAACTATTCACCCCACAAAGTTTCCTATATAATATATTAATCCATATGTTACAACGACTCATAACATTACTACAATGTCATATCACATAAATCGCAACCGCTTGCTAATAGAAAGAGATGATGATTATGTTGGTCTTAGGGTTAGTGATCCAAGGGAGTACTTCGCCGGTGTACGTCACGAATGGGTTTATCGACGCGAAGAATCCGACCGGCTGAGAGATGACCTAATTGCTATGGTGTAAAGGTTTCGGTTCGTCAATCCCTTACAATATATTCTGAAGCTGGGGAAAGTCCTACTTGGTCACAATTTAGGAGAAAAGTGATTAAAGTTGTGGCACGTATAAGGAAGGAAAATATTCGAATGTTGTTGCGTAGGAGTCGTCACTATATGTTTCAACTTGCGCAAGATTCACTACGCGCTATTGGAAGAGAGCTTACAGAAGCTCAGCAGCACAACCTATTACAAAATTAGAACTTCCTTTCCGACGATTATATGTCTGATGATTCCCTTTGAATTATGTGTTCTTCTTTTTCGTACCTTACTATATTTCTGTACTTATTTTTTTTATTAATGCAAACTTAATTTCAAACAAAAATGCCATCGCATAAAACCCAAAAAATATTAATTTTGGTAATAATTGTGGTGAATTTGGGGCAATTTTAAATTGCTTGTTCAATTTTCATTTACGAGCTACAGTGACTACACAATAACTTGCAAATTTTGTCACAACTGTGAAGCTACAATACACACACTGAGTAGTAATTTCAATTTAATTGAAGAAGGAAGCATGTGACCTTTGCTGACTATTCATGGCAGCATAAAGCAAATTGCTTCTGCATTTTTGAAATAGTTAATCCAAAATAATGTACCAAAAAAATCTGTGATACAGTATGGCAAAAGATTCCGACTTGCATGTGACTTATCGTTTACTTCAACTGCTAAAAGTAACCACTACGAAATCACTACTACATATTTCCACTGATATCTTGTCAACAACAGGGGCAATTTCATATTGGTTGTTCAAATTTCATTCACGGGCTACAATGACTATACAATTACAATAATTTCTTGAAAACTTCAATATACGCAGTGAGTAGTCATCTCAAATTAATACAATCAGAATGCATGTGATTTCTGCTTTATTTCAGATCACATGTTGAAAATTGAATCAAAAGGGATAAGATGTCAATCAAAAGTGATGACCACAAAATCTGCTGGGATAAGATATGAATCCAAAGGGATAAGGCTTCTTTACATTTTTCCCTATAAATAGCAGTTTCCATTTTTCTTTTCTAGCATAAGTTTATAATCTCATTCATATTTATCTTAGCAATTGTTGTGATGGAGAGGCAAGAAATGTGTTTCTGTGGGGTGGAACCTGAGATATCTAATATGTGGACCGGTGAAGTTGCCGGTAGGCGTTGGGAGCGGTGTGCTAGCCGGAAGTGTGCTTACTTTGTTTGACTCGATGAGCCTCTTACAGGCCGTGCTTTGGAAGCTGTTCACCAGCTTTACAAGGAGATGGACAGGAAACACTATGACATGAAAATGGAATTGTGGGCATATTATCAGGAGAAGTTGGCTGCGATTCGTGCTCAGGTGATTGAGAAGGTCCGGGAAGTGGAAACCACCATCAACGATGCTCAAATTTAATAAATCCGAAGCTCGGTTATTCACCATTTGTTTTCAATGTAGAAGTTGCATTTTTCAAGTAGTGTTGCTTTCAAATTGTACTTTCAAGCTTCTGTTTTCAAGTTAAAACTTGTATTTGAGATAATACTATAATTCCTATATAGTAATCTCAACTTAACTATTTTACATTCCCTTCTTTCTATTCTGAACTTATTGTTAGGTCACACAACACTGTAGAAGGGGGTTGAATAGAGTGTTATTACAATCAAATCGATCTTGAACACAAGTAACAGTAAACAGATATATTCAATATAATAAATTCTGTTACAATGGAACTGTTCTCTCGTAGTGATGAACAAATATCACTAAGAGCTACTAGGTTATAATGAATAATGTATCTCGATAATGATAACACCTATAGTGTAAACCTATGTCTGTGTTTATATACTACACAGTTATAAGATAACTTCTAATTGATATGGAATATAATTCTGTCTCCTAAAATATATCAATCAGATATCTTATACAAGTCTTCCAGTCTTCTAATTCTTTCCATGCATATCTTCTTTTGTTTTAGTCTCGATCTTCTACTGTAAATCAGTTTCCTTCCTTAACTGTAAGTCCTCCCGTACTTAAGTTCTGATATGACCTTAAGTTCTGATATAAAGTTCTGACTTCTAGTAAGTACTGATTCTAGTAAGTCCTGATATTTTCTGTTTGTTAAGATCTGAAAACTAAACACGAAACATATTAGACATGACATCTCAAATATATCTAACAATCTCCCCCAACTTGTAAATTATGCAAAATATACAAGTTAATAGATTTGATGATGTCCAAAACATTTAAGTTCAAATGCATAAAAAATTTAACTGTATAACTAACTACAACTTACAGTCCTTGTAGTTTTTACCAATCTCACTGAGTCAATCTGAATCCATAATGATTCTTAACAAAGTGTGATATCAGCTTTTCTTCTTTAATCCTGAGGACCTGAGAGAGTGTAGTCTTGACTTGCTTCATCTCTTCATTCTGACTCCCAATCTGATAGATTGCAATCCTTAAAGCAGAGATATGGTTTCTTTCTAAACCATTGCCCAGTCTTATTACCCTAGGATGAGAAGAGTCTTCATTGTAGCATAGACATTTCTCTTTCAGTATTACCTCAAGCTTAGCAGAATCCTTCTTCATAGGAATTTCACTTTCATCATCTTCAACAATACATGGAATGAATTCTGTAAATCTTGAACCAGAAATTCTTGCTTTATCTCTGATGGTCTTCAGTATGAAGTTTGACCATCTCCTGGTAATATTAGACTTTACCTCTAAAAGGTAATGAAAGAATTGAAGTTCTTTCAGAGTTTTGTTCAGTACATCTAATTATGACATCTGATATGTCCTTCCATCTTCAAGAAATATAATCAGATTTTCTTTGATGTTATGCTTATCATGAGCATCCAGTACCACTTAAACAGAGATAACGTTGTTAAGGTGTTTCTGAGTAACATCTTCAAGAGGTTTGTCAGTTAGTAAAAATGGATCTCTTGTAGCAACTTCAAGTCCTGTTTTGATTTTAGCTTCATCAGAACCTAGTCCAGCCCTATCTCTTGGTTCTCTAGCATTTAACCCAATAGACATGAAATCAGACAACAATTGGCTTTTCTTTGGATCTGATGGTTTGACATTTTTCCACATAAGTTTCTTTTTATCAGCTACTTCCATTTTGTCTAAATCAACTTGAGCACTGTCAGAAGTTGACTTCTTGACTTTATCAGAACTTGCTAATTTTGCTTTTACTTGTTGTTCTTGACTCTGAACAAGTTGAGCTTTGTCAGAGGTTATCTTTGATTCTTCAGAAATCTTCTTTCTTTTCAGAGTTTGAACATCTTCTTCAGTCAGAGTATCATCATCATGAATTGTAGTTTGATAGACAGGATCTATCACAACTGAAGGTATTTTCCTCTTTTGAAACTTTGTAGGTTCATCAACCTTTTCCTTTCCATTCCATTTAAGATTAATCTCAGATTATGATATTGTTTTGAGCTTTGATGCCTCAGAAATTGTTTTCTCTTTGATCACAATGCTTTCTCCTTAGGCCTTGGAGGTTTCTTTGCAACATAAGCTTTTGACTTTAGATTCGTCTTTTCAGCTTTAAATCTAGCTTCTTCCTCCTTAATATTATCTAAATTCATTCCTGGATTATGTTTCAAAAACAATCTTCTAGCAATTTCTTCATCAAGTGTCTGAATCTTGGGATCCTTGTAGTAGACAGTAGTCTTCTTTCCCTTGAGCTTCAGGGTTTGCATTAACTTTTGAGAATCTTGACTTCCACCTTGTATCAGAATATCAGGCTTTGTCAGATTTTGCTCATCAGAACTTGATCTCAGATTTTGAATATCAGTACTTGCTATCATATTTTTAGTTTGAGCAGCTTCAGAACTTGTCTTCTTTTGAGTAAAAGATTTGCTTGCATCAGAGTTTAGTTTCACTTTGGTGCTTTGTTTACTCTGAGCATGACCTCTACCCTGACTAGGGTTTCCCTGGTCATCAGTTTCATCATCTGTCTTCTTCAGTATTTGATCATCTGAGCATTTGGACTTAACTATCTTCTCCCCCTTTGGCAGCATCAGATAGTAGGAGTGAGAGAAGAAGTTATATTAAAGTTTGAATTTCATTCAATTGAGCATGTTGAGAAGCTTGATTTTCCAGAACCTCAGTAATTTGGGCATGTTGTTTCTCTTGAGTTTTCTCAATTGCTTCTACTTTCTCAGAAATAGGTCTGATAAACCTCTTTTTATCAAGCTTGGCTTCCATATCTAGCTTTTCAGCCTTTTCTAGAAGTTGGTCAACCTTTTCTTGAGTTGAATGGTGTAGACCTTGAAGATTCTTGGTAGAGAGAACAGTGATCTTGAGCTGTGTCTTGAAATCAGAATTTGACAATAACTCATCAGCTTTTGACACATGCTCTATCAGAATGTTAGAGCTTGGAATGAAATCAGAATCATTCCACTTCTTGGTCCACTCAACTCCCCTGCGAGTATCCTCCCAAGGTATAGGTGCATCATGCTCAATAAAATTCTTTACCGGTGCTTCCTTTCCCAGAATGGGAACTGGAGTCTCAACAGAAACACTGTCTTCGGAACTTGAAGAAGATTCATTATGTTCTGACAGAACAACAGTATGTGAGGCAACTGGAGATTCAGGAATAACCTCATCTACTGTAGGAATTTCAGCATGCTTTGGAGAAACAGGTGGAGTTGGTATCTCAGCATTTAAGATTGGAGATTGAACTGGAGATTGCTGAGCTTCTATAGGAGCTTCCAAATAAAGAACAGTTGGAATGTGCAACCTAGTGATATCAATTTTTGGACTTAATCCTGAATCTTTAACTGTAATATCTTCATGAAGAGGAGAGACTGAAGGTGTAACCACTGTATCAGGAACAGTGTCTTGGTCTTTAGCTGGAGGCGGCAGAGATTCAATTATAATTGGCTCTTTTGAGATCAGAGATTCCTGATCTCCTTCTTCAGCTTCAGTTGTATCTTCAGATGGAGATTTAACATTATACCTCTTTGCCCTCATTTTCTTCAATCTCCTTGCCAATGAAGGAATTGCTGTTGTAGCATCAAAACTTACATATTTCCTCTTCAAAGTATCAGAACTTTGAGCTGCAGTTTCTTTCTGAGAAGTAACATTCTCAGCTTCAGCTATCACAGGTTCTGAAGCATGAACCTGTTCTTCCTTTTCACTGTCAGATTCATCCATGAGAATCATTTTCCTTCTCTTTTGAGGAGGTTGAGGAACAAACTTTGTCCTCTTTGGCCTGGAAGATGAAGATCTGATGGTATGTGCTGATGATTCAAGTTTAGATGATTGTGTTGATGGTTTGAAAGATGTCCTGATGGTAGATTTTGGTTGTGGTTGAGAAGTTTGAGGTGCTTGTGTAGTGGTGGTAGGTGCTGAAGGGTGAGGTTTAGATGGTTGGACATCAGGGTATAGTGCAGTGTATGTAACTGGATCATAGTTTATTAAGGCTTATTTGACAGATATGAGAATTTGGAGGGGTCGCAACACAGCTTTCTTATTATCAATAGATAATAAGTCATTAAAAGCTCTTTTAGCAAGTCTAACTGGTGGAATTAATTCACTAGCTAATTGGGGCTTATCAGTACAATAAGAACTATAAATAAGTTGACATAATCTAGAAAAGTAAATTGTATTCTTATCTTCTGTCATCTTATCCCCAATAAAACCTAAAATGACACTTGTATAATCAAAATCAGTTTGAATTAATGAGAGCATACCCGATTTGTTGACTGAGAATTGGGATTACATCAAAATTAGAATATTTGTTTGCAAAATCATTTGTGATGCAGTCAAAGAAGAAACTTCATTCCCTCCTTATGTAAGGTCTCTTCAATTGACCCAGCTTTGCCAATATCTTTTCATGCCCCAGACTGACCATCATCTGTTGAAGAACTGGCTCCTCAACAGTCGAATAAATGCAATTCTCAGGTAGTTGCAGTGCTTGGTGAACTGTAGCCAAAGTCATGACATGCTCATCCTCCCCTATTGTAAAGATGATACTTGGGGTCCCATAGCACCACCATTATCATATACGCCACTTCTCCAAAACTCCAGCACTTAAGTTCCGGAGATTGCTTCAGGTTGGGTCAAAGCATACCCAATATCAGAATTAGCAAGAAAGTCCTGGATAAAGTGAAGTTCCGATGGAGCTTCATTCTTGCTAAGAATGGACGAGTAGTTGTTAATACAAACTTAGCTCCATTGAAAATCAAGTCTTTTGGTGCCATCTCTGTAAGAGATTAAGTGAGAAAGAGAGTGTTTGCAAGGTGTTTGATAAAAGTCCTATTAGAAAACGCTTCAGAGAATATTAGAGAGAGAGAGAATAAGAGAGATTAAGAATAGAAAAGTAAATAAAAGATTAGAAAATCTTTTAACTCCCATATATATACTCTCTCCACTCAACAGTTATATTTTTGAAGCATGGCAGACAATTTACACCTGGCAACTTATGAACAGTCAGTAAAAAGTTAAAGCATGAGTTAATGGGCACGTGAAATAAGCAATAATTACCATGTTTACCACTAACCCTAATGATTATGACTGTTTTTATCTCACCTAATTATTTTCTGAGTAAATATGAATGTTTCAGTTTTCACCACAAATAAGTCAAGTAAAGAATAATGCCACGTAAGCATCAGAGATTCCATCAGGATTTAATATCAGAACTTTAATTTATATCAAATTTTAACAGTCATCAGAATATGGCTTATCAACTCAAAAAATGAATATCTTTTTATGTGATTCTTCATACAAATACTGACTTGATTCTTTAGAGTTTAATCATCAGAACTTTCATCAGAACTTGTCCTCAGAATTTATGCAAATGACACTTAACTGTTTGTCAAAAACAACTTAATCACCACAGTAATTTTTATCATTCATATGGAGTGATAGTGTGTGTGTTTAGCAGAATATCAGATAAAGATTAAAGTCTGATAAACTTCAGTACATCTTAGAAATAAGGCATAACTAAGAAAAGTGTTCAAAATCTGTCATCAATCATGAAGTCTACTATAGAACAAATTTATGCTAGAATCCACCACAACTGTTTGTGCTCATTTTATGCATCTTTTGAAATTCCTTTTACAGTGGTTTCTTAGTGTGAGTCACAACTGCATATCAGAATTTATGCTATTATCATAGTATTTCTCCAGTAATCAGAGAATGTGAAAAGTCACCAAGAAAAATTTATTTGCTTTTCTAATGCATATTACTTAATACCAGCAATGCACTTGGGTCTTCCCTTCCACATTATTTTCTCTAGATCTCAAAGGAGTACCTGACTTTAATTTTTCTTTTCTTTGCTTTTCTTTTGATAAGTGAGGCTTATCAAGCATGTGGTTCATCCTTAAAGTTTACTAAAATCAGAATTTGACAGATAAGAAGCAAGAATCTAGTTTGTGACTTAGTAAGAAGATACACAAAGTAAACTTGACTAAGCTTAAAATCAGAATTTGCTTGTGTTAATGAGTTTCCATATAAACAACTAATTCAAACATGGGATTTCTAGTATGTTAAAGACTACTATGTCAGCATCTAGCACATGTATCCTCATTGTATTGAATAGTCACAGAACATTCAAATCACTATCAGAGTATAAAGATCCACATCAGATGACAATCAGCATTTAATGAATTTTAATTTAAGAACAGATTACATAAAGATAAGAGAATCTATAAACACTGATAATAAAGTCTGATGCATGAGAACAAAAACTAAGCAGATTTAGAGAAAGAACCTGAAAACATTCCAAGTTCATTTACCAGTCTTGTGAAAGTAGCTTCACATAGTGGTTTTGTGAAGATGTCTGCTAGTTGTTGATCTATTGGAACAAAATGCAATTCCACTGTACCTTCCATCACATGTTCCCTTATGAAATGGTACCTAATGATGATGGGCTTTGTCATTGAGTGTTAAACTGGATTACCTGTCATAGCAATTGCACTTTGATTATGATAGTAAATAGGGATTTTAGAAAATTCTAACCTATAATCCAGTAACTGATTCTTCATCCAAAGAATATGTACACAACAGCTTCCTGCAGCATTATATTTTGCTTCTGCAGTTGATGTGGAAATTGATTTCTGTTTCTTGCTAAACCAAGAAACTAATCTGCCTCCAAGAAATTGGCAGCTTCCACTTGTGCTTTTCCTGTCTATTTTGCATCCGAAAAAATCTGCATCTGAGTAACCTATTAGCTTAAAATATGATTCTCTAGGATACCACAATCCTAGATCAGCTGTACCCTTAAGGTACTTGAACATTCTTTTCACATCTACTAGATGAGGTTCTCGTGGATCAGCCTGAAATCTTGCACAAAGACAGGTAACATACATGATATCAGGTCTACTTGCAGTTAAATAGAGTAAAGAGCCAATCATACCTATATAGTTAGTAATATCTACTGATGAACCAGTATCTTTATCTAACTTGGTTGCAGTGGCCATGGGAGTGGATGTTGTTGAACTATCTTGCATTCCAAATTTCTTGAGTAAATTTCTGGTGTACTTGGATTGACAGATAAAAGTACCTTCTTCATTTTTCTTGACTTGAAGGCCCAGAAAATAACTAAGTTCTCCCATCATACTCATTTGATATCTTGACTGCATTAGCTTTGCAAACCTTTCATAGAGTTTGGCATTTGTAGAACCAAATATGATATCATCAACATATATCTGTACCAAAAGTAAGTCATTTTCATGGTTGAGGTAGAATATTGTTTTATCAATTGTACCTCTGTGAAATCCATTTTCCAGAAGAAATTGAGCTAAAGTCTCATACCATGCTCTTGGAGCTTGCTTAAGGCCATAAAGTGGTTTGTCAAGCCTGTAGATATGATTTGGAAATTTTGAATCTATAAAGCTTGGAGGTTGTTCAACATACACCTCTTCTTCCAATTCTCCATTGAGAAAAACACTTTTTACATCCATTTGAAAGACTTTAAACTTTTTGTGAGCAGCATAAGCCAAAACGATTCTTATGGCTTCCAATCTAGCAACTGGTGCAAATGTTTCATCATAATCAATACCCTCTTGTTGAGAGTAACCCTTAGCAACAAGCCTTGCTTTGTTTCTTATAATTATTCCATCACTGTCAGTTTTGTTTCTGAACACTCACTTTGTGCCAACAACTGATCTGTTCTTTGGTCTTGGCACTAGGGTCCAGACTTTGTTTCTTTCAAATTCATTTAACTCTTCCTGCATTGCTTGCACCCAATCAGCATCTTAAAGAGCTTCTTCCACTTTCTTTGGTTTAGTATGAGATAGAAAAGAATGATAGAGACATTTATTTGATGTTGCAGTTCTAGTTCTGACACCTGCTTCAGGATCTCCAATAATTAAGTCAGGTGTGTGTTATTTGGTCCACTTCCTTGCAGATGGAAGTTGATTTCTAGAACTGGATCCTCCCCCATGATCCATGCTATCTCCATCAGCATTTTATGATGCTCCCCCTGTAGTTATGCTCTCTGAGACTTCAGAATTTGAGTTAGATCCTTCAGTATTTGAAGAATCAGAGTTTCCAGAATTATCAGAATTTGGCTCATCAGAACTTGAAGAGCCAGTGACAGGTTTTGATGCTTCTTGAGAGTCTTGAGTTATGGTAGGATCTTCAGCTTGCTCCTCTTAGACAGATGCATTTTACTTTGGAGTTGTTACCACAGTTTCAATGACATCAGAACTTACAGGATCAGAGTATAAGTCATCAGAATTTACAGAATCAGAATTTAAGTCTTCATTTTAAAATCTCAGCTGATCGTGATCATTGAAATCTTCAAGTCCAGTAATCTTCTTATCATCAAAAGATACATTGATAGATTCCATGACAATCCTTGTTCTTAAATTATAGACTCTGAAGGATTTTGTGGAAAGTGGATATCCAACAAAAATTCCTTCATCAGCTTTTAGATCAAATTTTGAGAGCTGTTCAGGATGAGTCTTAAGAACAAAACACTTACATCCAAATACATGAAAGTATTTCAGATTTGGCTTCTTTTTCTTCACCATCTCATATGGTGTTTTTCCATTCTTGTTTATGAGTGTAGCATTCTGTGTAAAACAAGCAGTCGGCACAGCTTCAGCCCAAAAGTAGGTAGGTAGCTTTGCTTCATCAAGCATAGTTCGTGCAGCTTCAATGAGAGTCCTGTTCTTTCTTTATACAACTCCATTTTGCTGTGGAGTTCCAGGTGTAAAAAATTCCTGTTTGATTCCATGCTCTTTGTAGAACTCTTCCATGATTGAATTCTTGAACTCAGTGCCATTATCACTTCTTATAATTTTAACAGAATCTTTGACCAAGTTATCCAGCTGTCTGACATGATCAGTTAGAGTAGATGCAGTTTCATTCTTCTTGTGCAAGTAATATACCCAAGTGTATCTTGTGAACTCATCCACTATAACCATAGCATATTTCTCCTTTGCAATAGACATGACATTGACTGGACCAAATAGATCAACATGCAGTAGGTGATAAGGCTCAAGAATTGAGGATTCAATTTTGCTCTTGAATGAAAATTTTCTTTTTTTTGCCTTTTGACATGAATCACAAAGGCCATCAGGAGCAAATACTGATTTTGGAAATCCTCTCACAAGATCTTTCTTTACAAGATCATTTATGTTGTTGAAATTTAAATGAAAGAGTCTTTTATGCCAATTCCAGCTTTCTTCAATTGATGCTCTACTCAACAGACAGATTGCAGAACCATCAAAACTTGTTGAAAGTATGGCTTCATATATGTTACCATGCCTGTTACCTTTTAGAACCACTTTGCCTGTAGAATTGCTTACAACTTCACAGTGTTCTTCAAAGAAGTCCACATGATAACCTCTGTCACAGATTTGACTCACACTTAGCAGATTGTGTTTAAGTCCTGAGACAAGAACTACTGTTTTAATGATGACATTTCCAAGATTGATATTTCCATATCCCAGAGTTTTTCCCATGTTGCCATCTCCATAAGAAACTCCTGGGCCAGCTTTCTCCACAAAGTATGATAGCAGGGCTTTATTTCCAGTCATATGTCCTGAACATCCACTGTCCAGCACTAGGATATCTTTCATGTTGCCCTGCAATCACAAAGACCACTAATGATTAGTTTTAAGGACCCAGACTTGCTTGGATCCTTTGGCCTTTTTTAAGTTTGTTAGCATTTGCAGCGGATTTAATATTAGAGTTTATGCTAACATGCTGTTCATTAGAACTTATATCAGACTATGCATCAGACTTTATACTAGAAAGAATTAAAGTAACTTTCTTCAAAGAAGGTTTTATTTGATAATAATCATATTACAGACTATGATATTCCTTACAAGTATAAATGGAATGCCATAAACTACCACAATGAAAATAAGGATTTTGTGGCTTAAACCTAACAGACTGACTCTTAATTCCTGACTTAGGAGGTAAAAAGTTTATATTCTTATTCTTCCTGCAAAAAGAAGCAAGATGGTTAGAGTTTCCAGAGTTATAACATTTATTTCTAGGAGCATTAGGAACAGGCATATAATTATTACTTTTATTCACACCTTCCTTACCATTCCTATTTTTCCTAGATGCCTTTACCTTGTTGACATTACTGATTTCTTTCAGCTTATGCTTAAGCTGCTTCTTTGTCATTAAGCCTATGTTAACTTCAGCTGGTTTATCTTGTTCTAATTTATCAGAAATTGACTTTTCCTTAACTTCTGCTACAGACTCTTTCATCTTTTTAGAATCAAACTTTACAGTTTTAGCTACAAACTTAACAGGATTCACCTTTGGCTTAACAGTCTATTTAACAACAATTGGCTCAATTTGTTCAGTTCCTTTTTCACTTTTATCATCTTCATAACCTAAGCCCTCTTTCCAGTTTCCACTTCTTAATAAATTCTGAGTTATTCTTCCAGAGTTAGTCCAAGTCCTGATAATCTCTCTTTCTTTTTCTAACTCATTTTTTAGAGATTCATTCAATTTTAGCACTTCATCTCTAACATAAAAAGCATCATCTCTATCTTTCTGAGTTTGGTGGAACATGATTAACTCTTTTTCTAAATAGTCATTCCTTTTCTTATATGAAAGATTTTCAGAAGTTAATCTTTCACATGTTAAAGTTTGATCTCTGTAACTAATAAACATGGTTTTATTATATAACCTCAACTCAGTAATATCATCAGTATGAAAAGTATAAGTTATTTGAGGTACCTTCAATTCAGCAGTTACAGGGCTGCCTGCAGCATTTGCCATCAAGGCATAATTCTCCTCATCTTCAGAATCTGAAGAGTTTGTCCAACTTTTCTTCTTTGTGACAAGTGCCTTGCCTTTGTCACCCTTTCCTTTCTTGTAGTCAGGAGATATGTGGCCTCTTTCACCATAATTGTAGCATTTGATATTTGAGTTGTCTCTTCTGTCAGACTTTGCACTTTTACCTTCAGACTTTCTGAACCCTTTCTTATCAGCACTTACACCTTTTCTGGAAAACTTCTTTCCCTTTCTGAATTTCCTGTAGGCTATATTTGTGATACCCTTCACCATAAGAGCACATAATTTCATCATCTCTGCATCAACATCCAGTTCAGGTAAGCTTTCAGTTTCTGAATCATCATCATTAGAATATGATGACTCTGAATCAGATTTTATGATGAGAGCCTTTTCTTTGCCCTTCTTTGAGACAGCAACTTTAGGAGATTCCTCCTCAGCCTTAAGAGAAACTATCCTTGACTTTCTTCCATGTCTCTTGCTCCTTTGATCCATCTCAAGTTCATAGGTCTTGAGCATACCATAAATTTCATCAAGAGTAGTTTCATCAAGAGCATAGTTGTCTCTTATGGTAGTAGACTTCAAATCCCAATTTTCAGGAAGAGCTAAAAGGAATTTCAGATTTGAATCTTCAAGATCATATTCCTTGTCCACCAGTGACAGATCATTCAAGAGTTTGACAAACCTGTCATATAATTCAGTTAATGACTCACCAGCTTTTGAGTCAAAGTGCTCATACTCTTGAGTGAGTATAGTCCTCCTGTTCTTTTTGAGTGCATCAGTTCCCTGGCATCTTGTCTCCAAAGCATCCCATATCTCCTTTGCAGTCTTGCAATTAATTACCATGTTTGACATGACATTATCAATGGCACTATGCAACAAATGCCTTACCCTTGCATCCTTGGCAATAGATGAGATGTCTTCATCTGTGTAATCACCTTTCTCCTTTGGTATGGACTTTGCTGGTTAATCTGCAACTACAACAGAGAGCTTGGTTGGCTTATATGGTCCTTCATTAATCCTATCAAGGTATTCTGGATCTGTAGCTTCCAGAAACATAGCCATCTTCACTTTCCATATAGGATACTCAGAAGGTCTCAGTATGGGAACCCTAATAGTCTCATATCGACTGTGGATTTGAGTGTTTTTAGTTTCTTCAGTTTTGGTGGGCTTGGTTGGAGTTTCTGCTTCTTCAGACATGATTGTTTGGATCTTTACTGTATTTTTGTTAACATATAAGCTCTGATACCAATTGTTAGGTCACACAACACTGTAGAAGGGGGTTGAATACAGTGTTATTAAAATAAATCGATCTTGAACACAAGTAACAGTAAACAGATGTATTCAATATAATAAATTCTGTTACAATGGAACTTGTTAGATATATTTGATAATGTCATGGCTAATATGTTTTATGTTTAGCTTTCAGATCTTACTTGAACAGGATAAATCAGTACTTAACTGATTGATCAGTACTTATACTGGAAGTCAGGACTTAAGGATATCGGTACGTATGTTATCAGGAGATAATCATCAGAAGATAGATATCAGAACTTAAGTGCTGAAGGACAATCAGATAAGGACAATAGCTGATTAAAGGAAAGAAGATCAAGATAAACATAAGAAGAGATATGCATGAAGAAGGAATTCCGTAAAAAATGGAATACTTGGAAGAAAAGATATCTGATTGATATATTTTAGGAAGCAGAATTATATT
Source organism: Apium graveolens (assembly GCF_009905375.1). Lineage (NCBI taxonomy): Eukaryota > Viridiplantae > Streptophyta > Magnoliopsida > Apiales > Apiaceae > Apium > Apium graveolens. The sequence goes on along the minus strand of NC_133657.1, from coordinate 153,776,058 downwards.
CCATATCAATTAGCGATTATCTTGTAACTGTGTAGTATATAAACACAGATATAGGGTTTACACTAAAAGTGTTATCATTATTAGAGAAGATTATTCATTGTAACCCCAACAGCTTTCGTGATATTTGTTCATCACTGAGAGGTAACAGTTTCATACTGTAACAGAGTTTATTGTTTCAATAAAGTTTGTTTTCTGTTACTTAAGTTCTTAAAGTTCGATATGAGTGTACTATACACTGTATTCACCCCCTCTACAGTGTGTGTGTGACCTAACAATTGGTATCAGAGCCTATCTGTTAACATACATACAGTTAAAGATCCAAACACAATCATGTCGGATACAGAAACTCCAACTAAGCCTACCAAAACTGAGGAATCACCAAAGACACAAATTCAGAGTCGGTATGAGACCATCAGAGTTCCCATACTGAGACCATCTGAATATCCCATATGGAAGGTAAGGATGACCATGTTCCTGGAAGCAACAGATCCAGAATACCGTGATAGAATCAAGGAAGGCCCTCACAAACCAACCAAGCTCGCAGTTGCAGTTGCAGGTGAAGCAGCAAAGACCGTACCAAAAGAGAAGAGTGATTATACTGCTGAAGACATAGCATCAATTGCTAAGGATGCTAATGTACGACACTTACTGCATAGTGCCATTGATAATGTAATGTCAAACAGGTTAATCAACTGCAAGACTGCTAAGGAGATATGGGATGCTCTGGAAACAAGGTGTCAGGGAACTGACACAATTAAGAAGAACAGGAAGACAATACTCACTCAAGAGTATGAACACTTTGACTCAAAGACTAATGAGTCATTGAATGATTTATATGATAGATTTGTCAAACTTTTGAATGATTTGTCATTGGTTGATAAAGAGTATTATCTTGAAGATTCAAACCTTAAGTTCCTGTTAGCTCTTCCTGAATGCTGGGATTTGAAGGCAAAGACAATAAGAGACAACTACAATCTTGATGAAATAACTCTTGACGAAATCTATGGAATGCTCAAGACTCATGAGCTGGAGATGGAACAAAGAAGCAAGAGGAAAGGAGGAAAGTCAAGGACAGTTGCTCTTAAGGCTGAAGAAGAATTCCCCAAAGCAGCTTCCTCAAAGAAAGACAAGGGTAAAGCTCTTTTCATAAAGTCTGATACTGAGTCATCAAGTTCTGAGAGTGATGATGACTCAGATTCTGAAAGCTTGCCTGAGACTGATGCTGATGAGGAGATGATGAAGCTGTGTGCTCTTATGGTGAAAGGAATCACAAAGATTGCATACAGGAAGTTCAGGAAGGGAAAGAAGTTTTCCAGGAAAGGCATAAGTTCTGATAAAAAGAATTTCAGAAGATCTGAAGGCAAAGGAGGAAAGTCTGACAGAGGAGATTACACCAATGTTAAATGCTATAACTGTGGTGAGAAAGGCCACATATCTCCTGACTGCAAGAATGTAAAGGGTGATAAAGGAAAGGCTCTTGTCACAAAGCAGAAAAGCTGGACAGACACCTCAGACTCTGAAAGTGAGGAAAACTATGCATTGATGGCAAATGCTGATAAAGAAAGTGCTGAGAGCAGTTCTGAAGCTGCTGAAACAAAGGTACCTCAGACTACTTATGCTTTTCATACTGATGATATTAATGAGTTGAGAAGATATCTTAAAACCATGTTTGTTAGTTATAGAGATCAAACTTTAACATGTGAAAGATTAACTTCTGAAAATCTTGCATTTAAGAAAAGAAATGATTTCTTAGAAAAAGAGTTAGTCATGTTCCATCAAACTCAGAAGGATAAAGATGATGCTTTTTATGTTAGGAATGAAGTGCTAAAATTAAATGAATCTCTAAAAACCGAGTTAGAAAAGGAAAGAGAGATTATCAGGACTTGGACTAATTCTGGCAAAACAACTCAAAATTTGCTAAGTAGTGGAAACTGGAAAGAGGGCTTAGGTTATGGAGAAGATAAGAAAGATAAAGGAACTGAAGAAATTAAGTCTGTTGATAAGCAAAAGCCAAAGTTAAAACCTGTTAAGTTTGTAACTGTAAAGTCTGAAAATGAAAAATCAGAAGTTACAAAGGAATCAACTTCTGACAAACTAAAACAGGAAAAGACAGCTGAAGTGAACATAGGCTTAATGACAAAGAAGAGCTTAAGCATAAGCTGAAAGATGTCAAGAATGCAAACAAGGTAAAATCACCTAGGAAAAATAGGAATGGAAAGGAAGGTGTGAATAAAAGCAATGATTATAAACCTGTTCCTGATGCTCCTAGGAAAACATGTCATAACTGTGGAAGTTCTAACCATCTGGCTTCTTTTTGCAAGAAGAATAAGAATATTAACTCCTTACCTTCAAAATCAGGAGTTAAGAGTCAGTCTGTTAGATACAAACCACAAAATCCTTGTTTTCGTTGTGATAGTTTATGGCATTCCATTTATACTTGTAAGGAATATCATAGTTTGTACTATGATTATTATCAAATAAAACCTTCTTTGAAGAAAGTTTCCATTGTTTCTTCTAGTGTAAATTCTGATTCAAAGTCTGATAGTGTAAGTTCTGATAAGAAAAATGTTAACATAAACTCTGATGATAAATCCGCTGCAAATGTTAACAAACTTAATAAGGCCAAAGGATCCAAGCAAGTCTGGGTCCTTAAAATTAATAATTAGTGGTCTTTGTGATTGCAGGGCAACAGGAAAAATATTCTAGTTCTGGACAGTGGATGTTCAGGACATATGACTGGAAATAAGGCCCTGCTATCAGACTTTGTGGAGAAAGTTGGCCCAAGTATTTCTTATGGAGATGGCAACATTGGAAAAATATTGGGATATGGCAATATCAATCTTGGAAATGTCATAATTAAACAAGTAGCTCTAGTCTCAGGACTTAAACACAACCTACTGAGTATAAGTCAAATCTGTGACAGAGGTTATCATGATGATTTCTTTGAAGAACACTGTGAAATTATGAGTAAATCTAAAGGCAAAGTTGTTCTGAAAGGATACAGGCGTGGTAACATTTATGAAGCTAAGCTTTCAACAAGTACTGATGGTTCTGCAATCTGTCTGATGAGTAGAGCATCAATTGAAGAAAACTGGAATTGGCATAAGAAACTCTCTCATTTAAATTTCAACAATATAAATGAACTGGTCAAGAAAGATCTTGTGAGAGGATTGCCAAACACAGTATTTGCTCCTGATGGTCTTTGTGATTCATGTCAGAAAGCCAAACAAAGAAAATCTTCATTCAAGAGCAAGACTGAATCATCAATTCTTGAGCCTTATCATCTACTACATGTTGATCTATTTGGTCCAGTAAATGTCATGTCTATTGCAAAGAAGAAGTATGCATTGGTCATAGTGGATGAGTTCACCAGATACACATGGGTGTATTACTTGCATATAAAAAGTGAAACTGCATCAACCTTGATTGATCATATCAAACATCTGGATAAAATGGTCAAAGACTCTGTGAAAGTTTTAAGGAGTGATAATGGCACTGAGTTCAAGAATTTGATAATGGAAGAGTTCTGCAAAAGCCATGGAATAAAGCAGGAATTTTCTACTCCTGAAACTCCACAGCAAAATGGAGTTGTTGAAAGGAAGAATAGAACTCTCATTGAAGTTGCACATACAATGCTTGAAGAAGCAAAGCTTCTAACCTATTTCTGGGCTGAAGCTGTGCAGACTGCTTGTTTTACTCAAAATGCAACACTCATTAACAAGCATGGAAAAACACCATATGAGATGGTGAAGAAAAAGAAGCCAAATCTGAAATATTTTCATATATTTGGATGCAAGTGTTTTGTTCTCAAGACTCATCCTGAACAGCTATCAAAGTTTGATCTAAAAGCTGATGAAGGAATCTTTGTTGGATATCCACTTTCCACAAAAGCCTTTAGAGTCTATAATTTGAGAACAAAAGTGGTCATGGAATCTATCAATGTCTCTTTTGATGACAAAAAGATTACTGGTCTTGAAGATTTCATTAACCATGATCAACTGAGATTTGAAAATGAAGAATCAAATTCTGATACAGAAAATCCTGACAGTCTAAGTCCTGATACTGTAAATTCTGATGGATTAAACTCTGATGTTATTGAAACTGTGGAGACTACGTCAAAGGAAGATGCACCTATGCAGGGGGAGCATACTCAAGATCCTACCACATCTCAAGAAACATCAGAACATGCAGCTGGCTCTTCAAGTTCTGATTCATCAAGTTCTGATAAGCCAAGTTCTGATAGTGCTGAAAATCTAAATACTGAAGAATCCAACTCAGAGAGCATAGTTTCAGGGGGAGCATCAGAAAATGAAAATGAAAAAGCATGGATCATGGGGGAGCATCCAGTTCTAGAGAAAACCTTCCATCTGCAAGGAAGTGGACAAAATCACATACACCTGATTTGATAATTGGAAATCTTGATGCCGGTATCAGAACTAGAACAGGTACTTCAAATGAATGTCTTTACAATTCTTTTCTCTCTCAGACTGAGCCAAAGAAAGTGGAAGAAGCTCTTCAAGATGCTGATTGGGTGCAAGCAATACAGGAAGAGTTGAATGAATTTGAAAGAAACAAAAGTCAATTTCCACATCAACTGCAGAAGCAGAGTATATTGCTGCAGGAAGCTGTTGTGCACAGATTCTTTGGATGAAGAATCAGTTACTGGATTATGGGTTAACATATTTCAAAATCCCTATTTACTGTGATAATCAAAGTGCTATTGCTATGACAGGTAATCCAGTTCAACACTCAATGACAAAGCACATCAGCATCAGGTACCACTTCATCAGGGAACATGTGGATGAAGGTACAATGGAATTGCATTTTGTTCCCACAGATCAACAACTAGCAGATATCTTCACAAAACCACTGTGTGAAGCTACTTTTACAAGATTGGTAAATGAACTTGGAATGGTTTCAGGTTCTTTCTCTAAATCTGCTTAGTCTTGTTCTGTGTTATCAGACTTTATGCTCAGTATTTACAGAATTAATCTCATTGTGTATTCTGTGCTTAATTGATAAATGTCTTTAAGTACTGACTGTTGTCTGATATATGTTTCTAAACTCTGATAAGTGATATGTCTGTTCTAGTACCTATTCAATCCTATGAGGATAACTGTGCTAGATACTGACCTAGTAGTCTTCAATAAACAAATGATTCCATGTAAGAAGTGAAGGGAATATGTCCTAAGTCCAATCATGTATAAGGATTTAGGAATAACTTTTATGTAATCTGTTTTGATTTCATTGATATTAATGAAGACTTGTTTTGTTTTTATTACGGGCTTTATCTATTTAAGTGTTTAAATAAGATATACCATAGTTTAGAGTAAAGCTTTTTATGGAATATGATGAGATCATAATAGTGAGACCTAAAAAGATGATAACTCTAAACTTAAATAGTTCCTGGTCATATGATTACTAACTGGTAATTAATAATCCGCAAAGATCGGTACATACGATGCTTGCTTCATTATGAAGGATGTCTGTTCTCATAGACATTTGTGTGGTGACACTATAGCTAGTATGTAGGTGCTTATTATAAAATAAGTTCACTGAACATGACTCGCCTAGATGAACAACTGATGGAGTTCACTCACGTGTCAGCAGTTGTTCGCTTAGTGATAGTTGTACAAGTATCCTTAGACTTGAGGTCATCATAGTCATCTTGTGTACACTGAACTATGCTTTGGTTTAGTTCTTAGTCTCCAGGGACAATTATTAGGGCTCTTCTGGGTATAGGAATTTGTACACGAAGATAGTGTATGATCAATAAAGGATCTACCCCTTCCAGTGAAGGAAGCGAATGTTCAAGGCTGATCCACTTATGCTAGTTCAGGAATCTCTGGCCATAGTGAATGAAATTAGAAAGGAGTTTCTAATTTGCATAGAACTACGCATAGTAAATGGTAAGCAAGTGATTGAATTAGATAGGCTTGACATGAGATCCATGCCTTGTATTTAATCGGGACATTGTAGGGTAGAAGGAGTTTATTGTACGGTAACTATTCACTGACAAGTTCTTGGTATTCTAAGCAGTCAATTCATATTATCCGGATAGTCGCGATATGTTGAGAAGCATCACTCACGATGTAGAATAAATGTGATTAATTAATTAATCATATTTAATAAATTAGAGAATTTATATATATAATGATAAAATAGTTTTATTATTATTTATTTCTACTACCGGCTTAATATTGAACCTACAGAGTCACACCATAAAAAGAGAATGATTTAATGGTAGAGGAATTAATTAATAATGGCTAAATAATTATTTATTTGTGAAATAAATAATTAATTGGCAAATTTAATAATTGATTGAATGAGATTTAATTGATTATAAATTAATTAAGAAAAGTTCTTAATATTATTAATTAAAGGATTTAATTTTTGGAAATTAAATCAAGAGAGAGAATTATTTCTAAAGTGTTTAGAAAAAGGATTAATGATTAAAAGGTGTTTTAATTATTAATGAGAATAATAAATGGGATAATAATAATAATAATATTTATGGGAAAATTTCCGCTGAAAATTTTGCCTATAAATACACTATTATAGACCCTATTTTATTGGAACCCACATCAAACCCGAAAACCCAAAAAGTTTGGAAAACCCAATTCTCTCCACCTTCTTCTTCCTCCTTAACATCGTTTTCTTGGTGGATACCGGTGGAGTGCTTCACACTTGAGGAGCAACTGCTAAGGATCTCTGATCGTTGTCTCCGAATTATTTTAAAAGGTTAGATTCGATCCCTCGAATTTTTATTCATGATCTGTATGCTTTTATTTGGATTTTGTATATGTAAAAGTGTTTTACCATGCCCCGCTGCGTTTAAAATCCAACAATGGTATTAGAGCATAGGTTGTATGCATATAGATCTGTGGTAAAAGTTTCAGAATTTTATGTGCTTGTATGAATTAATTATGATTTTTACAAGTTATATCATGGATTAATTTTGTCTGATGAGAAATCGTTTCTCAGAATAATTTTGAATGTTGATCTGGGTTCTACAAGTGTTGTAGATCGTCTGGGTATTTTTTTCATAATTTTAGGATGTATAGATTTTTTATTATAAATTTTTGAAGTTCTTACAATTAAATTCGTAATTAAATAAGTAAATATATGTATATAAAGTATATTTATGTTTATATCTGTACTGCTATATATCAGCATATTTGTGTCTGCTGCAGGGAAGAAACAAGAAAAGCACAGAACAGGTAGGTCGGACATGCACGCAGTTCGAGGAGAGAAAAGGCGGCTGCGGCTGCAGAAAATTAAATTAAAAAAAAAATAGGGGTGTAACGCATTCCGGGAATGCGTTACACACCTGTGGCGCATTCATAGAATGCGTTACACCCTTTAATAGCTTAAAAGGGGTGTAACGCATCACCGGAATGCGTTACAGGGCTTGTAACGCGTTCCTGTAATGCGTTACAGCCCGGCTGTTTACATTAAAATTGATTTTCTGGGAGTTTCGTAACTCCGTTTTAGGCGTGCAATATACCGTTGGATTCGTTTTTCCGAGACAGATCTAATGGAGTGATCAATTTTAGTTTATATAAAAGTTTTGAACTGTTTATATTTCCATGAAGTGTTTTAAAGCTGTTTTTGATTGTTTTAATTGATTTTAAATGCTTCATGTGATACATAGAGATGTATAATGCTTAGACTAATGTGCTAGACGATATAACATGCCTACCTTGATGTTTATTCATGTTGATATATGTGATATATGCTTAGTTTATCATGCGATGATAGATTTAGGTGAACTTAAATAAACATAAGGCGTTTGTTAGACAACCTAGTATAATGAAATTGTTTCATAACCTTAATAATAATATTATGAATACAATCATGAGATTCTTGTGTTTGTGAAACACATAATTGAATATGAATTTTCGATATGAAAGAAAGGATGATTCTGTCAACAACATATTTCTATCTCTAAGAAAGGGTTATTAAGTGACGCCTCTTGATAATGCTCCACCCGATCCGGGAATCATCTGATTATTGATTATTGATTTGAAATATTTAATTTAAAAGGAAGAATTTCTTTATAATATGATTATGATTGTAACATAATATAATCCCTCTAAAATTAAATAATATCAAGTAGTAATTGGCCAATGATACAACGGGCTTGTGTCGGTCATAGCCTTCCAACATGATAGAAAAGTAGTTCTTATTTTTGAATCATTATCGGTTCATGCTACAGCCGAGGGCTTTGATTTCGAAATAAGAAATACTTGTCTATTACATAGAGATGTGTACATTGAATAAGAATCTAAAGGTCGGTACGTGCTATAGCCGTGGGCCTTTGGGGACTGATTCAACTGTACAGAATGTTGGGTTTGACTTGACTTAGAATATTGAGTTTGTCGTGCTACAGCCGAGACTCAATTATTCAAGAGGCTAAAGTTTGATTAGGAAATAACATGAGATGTAATTGACAAGAGTTGTCTGCCTATTAAACATTGCATGGCGGTTCGTGCTACAGCCGGGGTTGTGTAATGGAATGTAGGATCCCTATTCCCACTAGCATTATGAATGCTTAATTTTTCACGTAGGGGGTTGAATAAATTAGGAAAACTAGTGGGAGCCACTTATGAATAAAGACCCGATTCATATAGTGTTTTGAAATGAAATCGAATATTTGCTAAGTGTTATTATGTGTTTATCATTTACAGATTTATTATATACATTATGTCTTCTGCACTATCACTCAGGAGCATACTGGATGCTCACAAATTGACTGGTCCTAATTATGCTGATTGGCTTCGAAACTTGAGAATTATTCTCAGGATTGAGAAGCTGGAATACGTGATTGACTCACCTAAGCCTACTGAACCTGCTAGTGATGCACATAATGATGAACATGTTGTGTATCGTAAGTGGATAGATGATGCAAATGTTGCTCAATGCATCATGCTAGCTTCCATGAACATTGAGCTACAGAAGTAACATGAGCATATGGATGCTAACACTATCCTCATACATCTACAAGAGTTGTATGATATGGCGGGGAGGACAGCTCGATATGAGATATCGAAGGAGTTGTTCGGTTGTAGGATGTCTGAGGGATCATCTGTGAATGACCATGTACTTAAGATGATCAATTTGATTGAACGTCTTGGACAACTTGGTTTTGCCATGGATGGGGAGCTGAGCCAAGACTTGGTCTTGCAATCGCTTCCGAGTTCGTTCTCGCAGTTTGTTGTGAACTTTCACATGAATAAGTTGGATGTCAGCCTGCCTGAACTCCACAACATGTTGAAGACTGCGGAATTGAATTTTCCCCCTAAGAAGAGTTCTGTTCTTCTAATTGGTATAGGTTCCAATCCTAAGAAAAGGAAGAGGAACTCTTCCAAGAAGAAGAAAGTAGGTGAGAAAATGCCGGTTCCACCAAAAGCTGAAGACCCCAAGAGCAAAGTTGTTTGCTTTCACTGAAACAAGGTGGGGCACTGGAAGAGGAACTGCAAGGTTTACCTTGCATGCAAGGTTTACCTTGCAGAATTGAAGAAGAAGGGTAGTGAGACTACCGCTTCTGATTCAGATATGTTCATGATAGAAGAGAATATATCATTTCTACTTGGGTATTAGATACCGCCTGTGGTTCTCATATCTGTAATTTGTTGCAGAGACCAAGGAGAAGTAGGACTCTTGAGGAAGATGAGGTGATTCTACTGATGGAAATAGAGCAAGAGTTGCTGCTGTAGATGTAGAATCATTTCATTTACATAGGCCTACGGGCAAGACTATTGTTTTTAAAATAATTGTTATTTTGTTCCCTCGATTGTGAGGAATATTATTCCCATGTTAGACTTGGCTGGATTTTTCATTTATTATTGAGAATAATGAATGTTCTATTCTTAGAGATAATATTCTTTATGGACGTGGTACTTTAAATAATGGTCTGTATGTATGTGACATAATTTATTTCAGATTGAACAAACTAATAAAAGAAAAGGGATGATAAAAATCTCACTTTATAGTGGCACTGCAGTCTCCATTTAGTAGACATGGAGAGAGGGCTGCAGATTTGCTAGGATTGGTACACACAGATGTATGTGGACCAATGTCTACGCAAGCCATGGGTGGATTTTCATACTTCATTACTTTCATAGATGATAGATCTAGATTCGGATATGTGTTTGATGAAACACAAGTCTGAAGCCCTTGAAAAGTTCAAAGAGTATAAGTATGAAGTGGATAAACAACCAAACATAGTATTATAACTCTTCGATCAGATCGAGGTGGTGAATACTTTAATGGAGTGTTTCTAGATTATCTCAAAGTAAATGGTATAGTCTCCCAGTGGACGCCTCCAGATTGGTATCTGAAAGGAGAAATCGAACTTTGTTAGACATAGTTCGGTCCATGATGAGCTATGCAAATCTTCCAGTATTCCTATGGGGTTATGCATTGGAAACCTCAGCATATTTACTGAATATGGTGCCTTCCAAAATGTGTTCCTCAAACTTCGTATGAGATATGGAAAGAAAGGAAACCGAGTCTTAAACACGTTAAGATTTGGGGATGTCCAGCTTATGTCAAGTAAGTTGACCCAGATAAGCTGGAATATCGATCCGTAAAATGTAGTTTTGTGGGATATCCTAAAGAGACTTTAGGGTATTACTTTTGCACCGATCATCGGGTATTTATCTCCAGACATGCTACCTTCTTGGAAAAGGAGTTTATCCTTGAAGGAAACAGTGGGAGCAAAATTGAACTTGATGAAGTTCAAGAAGCACAAACTACTACGAATCAAGTGGAAACACCTGCTCTGACTGAACAACCTTTTGTGGAATAGCCCATTCATAGATCAGGGAGAGTATCTCGCCAACCTGACAGGTAATATGGCCTTGTCATTGAGAATGACAATGAGTTGTCGATCATTGATGATGACGACCCTGTGACCTATAATGAGGCTATGAGTAGTGTTGACTCAGAGAAATGGCATAGTGCCATGAAATCCGGAAAGAAATCTATATATACGGGATACAAAAGAATGATTAGAGCAGATGGCCAGGTGGAGACCTTTAAGGCCAGGCTTGCGGCAAAAGAATTCAAACAAAGGCAATGGATTGACTTTGATGAAACCTTTTACCTGTAGCCCTGTTAAAATCAGTTCGGATTTTGCTTGCGAATGCTGCTTACTACGACTATGAGATCTGGCAATTAGCCAGATGGTTTTCTTTCCAAGAGAAATGAAAACCTACTGTGTAAGCTGCTTCGAACCATATGTGGTTTAAAGCAAGCTTCTCGTAGATGGAACATCCGTTTTGATGAGACAATCAAAGAGTTTGATTTTATCAAAAACGAAGATGAACCATGCGTCTACAAAAGGGTTAGTGGGAGCGCAGTAACATTTCTTGTATTGTATTGAATTAGAGTTGACACACATAACAACATAGCAGACCCACTCATAAAGCTACTTTATGAAAGTCACTTTGATCGTCATAAAGACAAGATGGGTATTAGATACCAGAGTGATTGGCTTTGGTACAAGTGGGAGATTGAAAGGAATATGTCCTAAGTCCAATCATGTATAAGGATTTAGGAATAACTTTTATGTAATCTGTTTTGATTTCATTGATATTAATAAAGACTTGTTTTGTTTTTATTACGGGCTTTATCTATTTAAGTGTTTAAATAAGATATACCATAGTTTAGAGTAAAGCTTTTTATGGATTATGATGATATCATAATAGTGAGACCTAAAAAGATGATAACTCTAAACTTAAATAGTTCCTGGTCATAGGATTACTAACTGGTAATTAATAATCCGCAAAGATCGGTACATACTATGCTTGCTTCATTATGAAGGATGTCTGTTCTCATAGACATTTGTGTGGTGACACTATAGCTAGTATGTAGGTGCTTATTATAGAATAAGTTCACTGAACATGACTCGCCTAGCTGAACAATTGATGGAGTTCACTCACATGTCAGCAGTTGTTCGCTTAGTGATAGTTGTACAAGTATCCTTAGACTTGAGGTCATCATAGTCATCTTGTGTACACTGAACTATGCTTTGGTTTAGTTCTTAGTCTCCAGGGACAATTATTAGGGCTCTTCTGGGTATAGGAATTTGTACACGAAGATAGTGTATGATCAATAAAGGATCTACCCCTTCCAGTGAAGAAAGCGAATGTTCAAGGCTGATCCACTTATGCTAGTTCAGGAATATCTGGCCAGAGTGAATGAAATTAGAAAGGAGTTTCTAATTTGCATAGAACTACGCATAGTAAATGGTAAGCAAGTGATTGAATTAGATAGGCTTGACATGAGATCCATGCCTTGTATTTAATCGGGACATTGTAGGGTAGAAGGAGTTTATTGTACGGTAACTATTCACTGAGAGGTTCTTGGTATTCTAAGCAGTGAATTCATATTATTCGGATAGTCGCGATATGTTGAGAAGCATCACTCACGATGTAGAATAAATGTGATTAATTAATTAATCATATTTAATAAATTAGAGAATTTATATAAATAATGATAAAATAGTTTTATTATTATTTATTTCTACTACCGGCTTAATATTGAACCTACAGGGTCACACCATAAAAAGAGAATGATTTAATGGTGGAGGAATTAATTAATAATGGCTAAATAATTATTTATTTGTGAAATAAATAATTAATTGGCAAATTTAATAATTGATTGAATGAGATTTAATTGATTATAAATTAATTAAGAAAAGTTCTTAATATTATTAATTAAATAATTTAATTTTTGGAAATTAAATCTAGAGAGAGAATTATTTCTAAAGTATTTAGAAAAAGGATTAATGATTAAAAGGTGTTTTAATTATTAATGAGAATAATAAATGGGATAATAATAATAATATTTATGGGAAAATTTCAGCTGAAAATTTTGCCTATAAATACACTATTATAGACCCTATTTTATTGGAACCCACATCAAACCCGAAAACCCAAAAAGTTTGGAAAACCCAATTCTCTCCACCTCCTTCTTCCTCCTTAACATCATTTTCTTGGTGGATACCGGTGGAGTGCTTCACACTTGAGGAGCAACTACTAAGGATCTCTGATCGTTCTCTCCGAATTATTTTAAAAGGTTAGATTCGATCCCTCGAATTTTTATTCATGATCTGTATGCTTTTATTTGGATTTTGTATGTGTAAAAGTGTTTTACCATGCCCCGCTGCGTTTAAAATCCTACAAGAAGTAATTATTTCAGTGGAAACCCTATGACACTAGCAAATTCTGATAATTGAGCTTAGTTAAGTTTACTTTGTATATCTTATTACTAAGTCACAAATTAGAATAATGCTACTCATCTGTTAAGTTCTAATACTAGTAAAACTGCTGAATGTACTAAGTGCTGATAAACCTCACTTATCAAAAGAAAAAGCAAAAAGATCAAAGAATAAAATCAGGTACTCCTTTGAGATCTAGAGTAAAAATGTGGAAGGGACGACCCAAGTGCATTGCTGGTATTAAGTAGATATGCATTAGAAAAGCAAAATATTTTCTTGGTGACTTTTCACACTCTATGATTACTGGAGACATACTCTGATAATAGCATAAATTCTGATAAACAGTCGTGACTCACTTACACTGAGAAGCCACTGTAAAATAGAATTTCAAAAGATGCATAAAATTAGCACAAAACAGTTGAGATGGACTCAAGAATGAACTCATTCATCAGTAGGTTTCAGGACAATGACAGCTCTTTAGCAAAATTTTAGTTATGCCTTATTTCTAAGATGTACTGAAGTGAATCAGACTTTACTCTTTGTCTGTTATTTAGCTTAATGCACACACTAATCACTCCATCTGAATGATGAAAATTTTTGTAGTGGTCTATGTTATTTTAGATAAACAGTCATTGTGTCATTACTGCACAAATTCTGAGGACAAGTTCTAGTTACACGTTCTGATGATTAAGTTCTGAAGTCTATAACTCAGAACTTGTATGAGGATTTACTAAGATGGGCATTCCTTTTTCGAGTTAATAAATTATGTTCTGATGACTGTTAAGTTCTGGTATAGGTCTAAGTTCTGATTTCTCAGTTTAATCCTTTACTTGGCTTATCTGTGAATAAAATTTGATAACAGTCTCAGTTCGAACTAGAATATGTTGAAGTGGAAGATTAATAGTCTAAGATTAATAGTCAGTGATAACGGTTTAAATTTTGAATTAAAACTGTTTCTCTTGATAAATGGAACGGTTTCTCCTTGAAACTAGGGAAATGGGTAAGTAATGATTCATGTTTTCTCGAGCCCAGTAACTGTCCGTTATTACTGCATGTCTGACATGTGTCCAACGGTAACATTTTTGTTCAGAGTATAAGTACAATAGAGAGAAGATTTATTTAATCTTTTATTTTCTTCATATTTTATCTCTCTCCTTACTTTTACTCTCTTTCTCTTTATTTCTCACGTTGGTTTTTCATACAGACATTATCTCAAACACCTAACATGCATACTTGAATCTCATTTTTTTTCACATGGCACCAAAGGATTTAATCATTGATGGAGCTAAGTTTGTCCCCAACAATTATGCTGCAGTTCTTGATCACGCTGAAGCTCCATCTGAATTACACTTTGTGCAAGATCTTCTTGCACATAGTGAGGTTGGGTATGCATTAACACAGCCTGAATTCTTTTCAAGCCAACAAGTTCTGAGGTTTTGGAGGACTGGACTTTTTGATGATGGTGGTCAACGTGGAACTCCCAGTATTATCTTCCAAGTGGGTGATTCATCCTTTGTAGTCACTCCTGGTACAGTACGCAGGGCTTTACATCTTCCAGAGGATTGTACTTTCTCAATTCCAGAGGACTCAGCCCTTCGGGAGTTAATGGCTGAATTGGGATATGAAAAGAGTCTGACGGAACTTGGACAGTTGAAACGGGCTAATATCAGAAGAGAATGGAGTTTCTTCTTTGATTGCATCACCAAAGCTTTTGGGAACAAATGTTCAAATTTTGATGCTATCCCAATTCTGAGTCAGCACATAGGGTATGCTATTATTCATCAAACTCATTTTGATTTTGCAACTGGAATAATTGGTTTTATTGGGGATAGGATGACAGAGGATCGAGATGTTGTTTATTTTGCTAGATTCTGTCAACTTATTTACACTTATTGTACTGGTGAACCTCATTTAGTTAGCACTCAAACCCCACCTTTTAAGGTTGCAAAACGATACTTTAATGACCTGGTAAATGCTGATACTAAGAAAAAAGTGGTTAGACCATTACAGATTCCTAAGTCTGTAAAACAGATCCTGGTAAATGCTGATCCTGATACTTATAGATCTGTTTACTCTGATGTCCAACCAACTCCAAACACCCAAAATCCATCAACCTCAGTACCTACCTCTCATTCTACTCAACCTACCCTCAGAATATATCTCAAATCCTATCTCTCCACTTCACAGACTGCTCAAACTTCATCTTCAGCACCTAATGTGAAGCCTTCATCTTCCAAGCCAAAGAGGACAAAGAATGTTCCTCAAACATCTCAAAAGAGAAGGAGGATTGCATTGAGAGATGAATCTGATTCTGAGGAACAGGTTTCTTCTAGAGAACCTGTTGTTTCTGAAGCTGAGAAAGAGATTTCTCAGAAGGATTCTGAAATTGGGGGTTCTAGGCTTCTCAAGAGCCTTAGACGAATGACAGTTCCTGAAACTCCCAAGGAATCCAAATCAACAAGGAAATATAAGAAATAGAGGGCACAAAGGCCAGTTTCAGATGATGAAGAGGAAGCAGCTAAGGAAGGGGATCAGGAATATCTGATCTCACAAGACAAGGAATTTGCTCCAGTCACTTCTTCTCCATCAACTCCATCTCAGGAAGCTGTATCTGACAAGGCTAACTCACCATCTGTGTCTCTTGTTGATCCAGGCACAAGTACTGATATTGATGTTCAACACTTGGTTGTGTCTGAAGTATTTCTCTTAGAAGCTCCAACATCAAATAATCCTTCCACAACACCTGTTACTGATGCTGTTCAAACTCCAGAGTTATCAACAACACCTTCTCTGCATCAAGATGCTGATGATCAGACTTTAGGTGAGCATCAGGATATGGCTGTTGATCAGAACTTAGTATCAGACCAGCAATTAGAGGATGCTGAAGCCTCCATTGCTACTCACAATGTTGTCTTATAAGAAGATACTGATTCTTTAAGTTCTGATGCTGCAAATGCTGGAGATACTGGTGATGCTGCTCCAACTGTAGATGCTGATGAAGCAGGTCCTTCAGGACATACTCCTCAACAGACTCTTCCTAAGTCTGAACTGGTAAAGAAGTTTGTTACCGGGGATGCACCAGTACCTTGGAGTGAAACTCCTGCAGGTCAGGAGTGGACTAAGGAATGGAACTCAGTTTCATGTGTTCCAACTGCAATACAACTTGTTGAGCACTTGACTAAAGCTGATGAAATGTTAAATTCTGATGATTTAAAAACCCATCTTAGAGTCACTGTATTGAGTATTAAACAATCTACAAGGTCTTCATTCAACTACTCATGCAGAGCTACACAAGATTCAGGAGAACTTTATCAAACAAGAACAAGTTTGGAAAATTGATAAGAAAAAGTTCTTTCAACCTACCATTGACAGGATTGCTTATATTGAGAAAACTCAAGAGAAACAACAAGCTCAGATTGATGACATTCTGACAAATCAAGCTTCTCATCAATCGCAACTTACTGAAATCCAATCCTCAGTGGAATTACTTATCTCTCTTTTACTACCTGCTGATGCTAAAAAGGGGGAGAAGGTAATTAAGTCCAAATGCAACACTAACAAGACACTGCAAGGAAAGGATGATGGAAATGATGATCAAGGATACTCTGGAATGGGTAGCGGTCATAGTCAAGGTAGAAGGTTTACATCAAGACAAGCTAGTCACGGGACAAGTTCTGATAATGGGAAAAGAATAAGTTCTGCTGCTGGTAAAAGGATAAGTTCTGATGAACTTCTAGATCTTGATGAGGAAATGTCAAGACAGTTATTTCTTCAAGAAAATCCAGGAATGGACTCGGAAAGTTTAAAGGAAGAAGAAGCTAGACTTAAATCAGAGAAAGTCACATCTAAATCTGAAGCTTCTGGTAAAAATTCACTTCCAAAACTCAAAGGCATTGTGATCAAAGAAAGGACACATACTGAAGCAACGTTAGCTAGATCACAACCACAGATAGATCCAAGATCCAAGGGTAAAGAAAAGGTTGGTGAACCTATCAAGGTTTATGTACCTCCTGAGGAAGAAGAAATTACTGATGAAAAGGATGATCTTGCTCTGACTTCAAGAAAAGTTCTTAAAACAACCTCTGACATGGCTCAAGTTGTTCAGAGTCAAGAAATTGTAAGTTCTGATATTCAGAAGAAGCAAGTAACCTCTGACAGAGCTCAAGTTAACTTGATATCAGAAAATAGATCAAAGACACTCTTACCAGGATTCACTAAAGCAAAACAGACTCAATCTTTGAAGACTACTGCAAGTGGTTTTGAAGCAAGAGTAGTTACTGGAAAGGAAGCTAGAGATAAAACTGGATTGGGAAGTGCTGATGAAAGAAGAGTACACAACACTACCAATGATCCAACTTCCTTGAGTGAACCAGGTATTGGAGCAACTCCTGAGAGATTGAATTAACTGGAATCTGTACAGATGGTTTACCATACCTACTTGAAAGAATACATCATGTTGTATTTCATGACAGATGGTAGGGTTTATCATATAAGACAAAATGCCATTCCATTGAAGTATTTTGAAGAATTGGAGCATGTACTTTTCTTACTTCAAGTGGATGACAGAATAACAGAGACTGCTGCAAACTACTTAAAAGAACAGATTCAGAGACAGAAAAGGCTTTATTCTGTTAAGTCTGACAGCATATATGTTCCAAAGTACAGAGATCACAATGGTGATATTGTTGATATGAAGCCTAATACTGCACAGATCAGAACATATCTTGGTATTAAGGGACTTGAATTCAATCTGGAGTCTGACAAAGCTTATGTCATAAGACTAGATCAGGAGTTAAGAAAAGCAAAGATCAATAATCTCAGAGCTGCAATCTTTCAAACTGGTGAAGATACTGCAGAGCTTAAAGATCTTAAAAGGAGAATGATTGATGAACTAAGATATGCTGAGAAATGTTTGTTGAAGAACTATCTCAGAACAACTCCTGACATTAGAGAGATCAGAAAATGATGAAGCCAAGTCGAAGATCTACAACTGCTTAAATTCTGATATTTATACAGACTGAAGTTGTTATCAGAAGTTGAAATTGGTAAAAGCTTTAAGGACTGTAAGTTGTAATTATCTAGTCTAATTCTCATGCATTTGTACTTAATGTTTTTGACATCATCAAATATCTGTTAAACTTGTATATTATGTTAATTTACAAGTTGGGGGAGATTGTTAGATATATTTGATAATGTCATGGCTAATATGTTTTATGTTTAGCTTTCAGATCTTACTTGAACAGGATAAATCAGTACTTAACTGATTGATCAGTACTTATACTGGAAGTCAGGACTTAAGGATATCAGTACGTATGTTATCAGGAGATAATCATCAGCAGATAGATATCAGAACTTAAGTGCTGAAGGACAATCAGATAAGGATAGTAGCTGATTAAAGGAAAGAAGATCAAGATAAACATAAGAAGAGATATGCATGAAGAAGGAATTCCGTAAAAAATAGAATACTTGGAAGAAAAGATATCTGATTGATATATTTTAGTAAGCAGAATTTTCCATATCAATTAGCGATTATCTTGTAACTGTGTAGTATATAAACACAGATATAGGGTTTACACTAAAAGTGTTATCATTATTAGAGAAGATTATTCATTGTAACCCTAGCAGCTCTCGTGATATTTGTTCATCACTGAGAGGTAACAGTTCCATACTGTAACAGAGTTTATTGTTTCAATAAAGTTTGTTTTCTGTTACTTAAGTTCTTAAAGTTCGATTTGAGTGTACTATACACTGTATTCACCCCCTCTACAATGTGTATGTGACCTAACAGAACTGTTCTCTCTCAGTGATGAACAAATATCACTAAGAGCTGCTAGGTTACAATGAATAATGTATCTCGATAATGATAACACCTATAGTGTAAACCTATGTCTGTGTTTATATACTACACAGTTACAAGATAACTTTTAATTGATATGGAATATAATTCTCTCTCCTAAAATATATCAATCAGATATCTTATACAAGTCTTTCAGTCTTCTAATTCTTTCCATGCATATCTTCTTTTGTTTTAGTCTCGATCTTCTACTGTAAATCAGCTTCCTTCCTTAACTGTAAGTCCTCCCGTACTTAAGTTCTGATATGACCTTAAGTTCTGATATGAAGTTATGACTTTCCGTAAGTACTGATTCTAGTAAGTCCTGATATTTCCTGTTTGTTAAGATCTGAAAACTAAACATGAAACATATTAGACATGACATCTCAAATATATCTAATACTTATCTAACATTTTCCTTACTTCCTTACCATTTTCGGGTGGCTACAAACCACACATATAATTTTTTTTTTCTTCATTTGATTTTTTTTGTCAAAGTACTGTAGAAATATTACTATATAAAGTTACAATTTTTAAATTTGGGAGTAAATAATTGTATTTACTAAAAATATAAAAATCAGTCTTCCTTATAATAGTTCACATTTCCTTCTAAGGAAGCATGTTCGGGTACATATAAATATAGCTTCTTTAATTTTTTTTCCCTAATTTTTTTTATCAAATAGAAGTAGTGTACTTTTACTACAACATTAAGCAAAAAAAATTAAAATTATAAAACTATGTCATGCTTTCTAATACTCTCAAAAACCTTGTTAGAATGTTATTAATAGACCATTCGACCAACAGGAAAGCACAAAAATGGAAAAATAAAAAAATATATAGACTACGCCACTTCAAGTGGCATAGTTTGGTCCAATGCCACTTGAAGTGGTGTAGTGGCCTATTTTTACAAAATTATGTTCAGCTGGGCTAGTTTTACGAATTCTCTGTTCAACTTGCCTAGAAATCCAATGGAGCCGACAACTTGCACACTGGTGGACATCAACTGAGTATTATGTGATAGCTGCTACTCGTATTTCTCAACAACCCCCCCTAAGTTGGGGAGTGAAGGCTAAGAAGAAAATATACTCAACTTGAACAACCGACTATTGAACTGAGGAGAAGGCGCAATTTTTATAAAAATATAAGCAAAAACTTTGTAGGCAGATATGTTAGTTGGATTAAACCCCCAAGAATCTTAACATGAGTGAAGTGACAATCAAGCTTAGTGGGTTTGGTTCGTTTATGAAAAGCGTGGTTTTGGCTAAATGTAGTGTGGACTGATTGTCACAATATATCGTTAGAGGTTTGAAATCGGTCACCCCAAGTTCACAACTAACAAACTACCCAAGCAATTTCACTAGCTGCAGAGATCATGGCACAATATTCGGCCTCTACAGAAGATTTAAAAATTGTGCTTTATTTTTTCAATTTTCAAGTAATTGGAGAATTACTAAACTTCAAAATATTACATGTAATGGACCTACGAGAATCTACATATGATACGCAGTCTACATTCGAAAATGCTTGTAGTTTAAGATATTTGAACTTGTAACAAAATGCCCTGTGAAAACAGTGTATAATGCAAGGTATGATGTAAACAGATCAATATGAAGTGCGAGGAGAATGCATAAATTGGCTAAGAGTTTGAACTGTATTTGACAAGTCAGGACTGGTATTGATAAGATATTTCAACTTACCTACCAATGAACGATAAAGATCAGGACTAGAGATTAGATTACTTTTAGATTGAGATAATTTCTGATAGTGTGTAATTTTTAAAATTCCCAACTTACAAAGAATTGTCAAGCCCAATTCTAAAATAAGGCCTGCAAGGTCCACATTACATATAAGTTCCACACAATGTACAAGGTTCACATAGCAAATAAGGCCCACGAGATGTGAATATGTATGCGCAAGACAAAATGGAAATGGGTGAGAAAATGTGCAAGATAAAATAGAAAGAAAAAAGATGTTAACATATGCAGCAAAACTAATACAAGCACATAATTTGGACATTGGGACAAACGCAACTGACACAAGGTTGACATTGACCCCCGACCAAGATCCTGATTTGTAGCATTTTCCCCCCACATGGACAAGATGCCATGTGCCTTGCACATGGCAAGTGGCTATATATATACTCCTTAGGCACTTCACAAATTCATTATATTTCTACTACATTCAATTTCTGATAAGTTTGCTCTACCTTATCTCTACTTTCTCTCTCTAAATAAATACACAATCATATACTTATATTATGACTATCTCCTACCAGTTATTTACTCTCACGTCGAAGGTGCTTACAAGGTCATAACCCCCCGCAGGCAAATCCGTCTCAGGGAGCTTAGAGGCTACAAGGTCGACAAGATCAACAAGGTCGATAAGATCAACAAGGTCAACAAGATTGACAAGTCTAACATACACTTCAGCAAGGTCAACAAGATCAATATTTCAACATGATGAACAAGCCCAACAAGCCAACACACGTTTATTCTACCATAATACTAAGGAAGTAGAGCTCGACGATAGATCGACTTATCAATTTCAAATGAACAGGAAGAGGGGTATAAGATTTGTGAGGAAAAAAACCAAATTCAAGCAACAGTTCCCTGGAAAATTTATGTTATACCCTCAGTATCATTACCAGTCAAGATCGCATCAACAACATAGCAAAACACAAATTTGATCATTACATTTTTATATGAACAAGCTATAATCATTTGGAGATTGTACAAAATCTTGAGAAAGCAATTCATGAAGCAACTTTGCATGCAATTTTATAGACGTCTGTTTTAAAAAATAAATTGATTTTTTGAGCAAACAAACCAGGTTCAAGGGATTGAGAATGTCTTCAGGATCACACATATAAACTTCTTCTTTTAAATGCCCATATAAAAAGGTATTATTAACATAAAGTCGGTGAAGAGACCAATTTCCACTTGCAGCTAGAGATAACAAAATTCTTGTGATGCGCATCTTAACTACAACCGAAAAGGATTCTTCATAATCAATTCAAACCTCTGATTGCAACCCTTGGCTACAAGCACAGTTTTCACATTTATAAGCTACCTTCTGATTTCAATTTAACTTTAAACATTTACTTATAACTATAGGTTTCTTTCCTGGAGGTAAAGGTACCATATACATGTATGATTAACATGTAAGACATATATTTTTGATTGCATAGAATTTATCCACAATGGTTGAGCATCAGTTTCCTTATAAGATTGGGATTCTATAATTTGACACTTTTAAAAATAAACAAAAGTCTGTACTAGATTGCACCAATATTTAGGAGAAGAATTGCTTGTAATAGTATTACATTTTAAGCACTTAAATATGAAGGTGGTTTATTAATTCTTGTAAAATATTTGAGGGGAGTGAAGAGACATAAGAAGATATAATGTGTGAAGATCATAATTACGAGAATTTGAGTTAGTTGGATCTAGCATTAATATAGATAAATTAACTGAAGTATTATCAGTATGATTTAAAGAAGGCATTGTAAAAGTAGAATCAGTATGAGTGGAAGAAGCAAAATTTGCAAGATCAGTATCAAGAGATTTTGTAAAAACTGGAAGATAAATGCAGAAGGAAAAAACGTGACTTGATTATAAGTATGGAAGGGAAAGTGGAATCATGAAAAAACACATCTCTTGAAATAAACCGATGATTATCAGCAGGATTTAGAACCTTGTAGCCTTTCTACAATCCAATAATTAAAGTTTAAAAGAAAGAAAAACTACTCATAATTTATCTCAACATAAAAGTTTTATATCATTTATTATCTGTTTTAAAAGATTACATGAGAGGGGTATATATAGACTTAGACAATAAACTATTCCCGACAGGATTTCAAGAGAAATTCAATATCAGCTCGAATTAGCCAATATCCGAATCCTTCCGGGAAACAAATTTTAAAACTAAAATCCTAATAAAAAATATATAGAAACCAAATCTAAATAGGAAAAAAACCCTAAGTGCTTAAAACAAGAAAAACTCTGCAAGCCAAAATTTACTTAATAAATAAATATATAATAATCAGCTAATTTTTTCAATATCATTCATTGCTCCTTTATTCTTTGTTGTCCAAAAAGCTGCGTCAGCATGTTTGCATCATCTCCAACTATTTATCACCGCGAGTACACATAGCCAAGTTCCAATTAACATATCCATTTCTTGATCCTCATCATTCATAACCTTAGATTGAAAAAGTAGTGACCTGGAAATCCCAAACAAGTTCTTATGCTTCCTCTCCATAACACCATTTTATTTTGGAGTGTGGCTATAACTACTCTGATGGATAATGCCTTTCTACAAAAATAGTAGCTTTATTGAAACTTGACAAATTTCAGAAGTATTAAACCTAACCAGTGGAACTTTAGAATTATACTGAGTCTCAACATGACTTAGAAAATCCAACATATTTTTTACACATTCAGTTCTACTCTAGCATATGCACCTATGTAAATCTACTAAAATCATCTACTATAGTAAAGAACTGATTGTAGCCATTATGATTTTTGACTTTGTAGGTCCCATAAATCAGTATGTATCAACTTAAAAGGACTAGTAATTTTAAGACTACTATGAGAAAAAAACTGACCTTGTTTGCTTTGATAAAGGGCAAATTTGACATATAAAATTTGAAGAAGAATCAGCGGTGTTGGAAAGACCTGGAACTAGATTTATTCTTTATAAAGAATATGCTCATGTATGAGATTCCAAACATTAATATCTTATTTAACAACAAGTAAACTCCTATTTGAAGTCAACTTGATATGTCTGCGGTACTGTACAAACCCCATAAAATTTACCGAGAAGAGTTGGTGGCCCTTTCCTCAAATGGTCCCGGAGAAAACATTCATTAACAGTAAAAAACACTAAAGACTGCATATCAGTACATAACTTGGGACCATAAATCAAGTTATATTAAAATTTTGGTTTATGTAATACATTGTGAAGTATCAAGTTGTCATGTACTTGAACAAATTTCGTATGAACAATCCTGACATGTCTACTATCAGGAACCACAATGAACACATTAGAATTAATAACAAGTTCATAAGAAAGAAAAGCACTTAAATATGAACATATTTATGTGATCTATGACAACACTATCAATTAGCCATTCTGACTTGAAAAAGAATTAGCCAGCAAGCAAAGCTTACCAGCTAAAAGAACATGATCACCATGAGTCTGCGAAGATTGATTCCCTGAAAAATTTGAAGTTTGCTTATTCAATAAGTTCATGAGTTGCTGATATTGTGCAACTAAAATGTGAGTAGAAGAATCCTAAGTGAAATATGATTGATCAGTTGTGGTAACTGCTGCAACCAGTTTCCTATCTATGAAAGTTTTAAAATTAGGAGGATACCCATGAAGTTCGAAACATCTGTCATTACTGTATCCAGATTTTTTGCAATGTGTGCAAAAGTAATTGGCTCATTTTTTATTTCCATTTTGAGCATAACCTTTGTTAGAATTTTGTCTTTGAGAATATCCTAGCCTAAATGGCCTATGTGTAGAATTATCATCATTACTTTTCCTGTTATCTGCTATAAAAGCCAAGGAATCAGTGTGAGCAGTCAAGTGTAACAGTTCTTGATGCCTTTTTTCTTGATAAAATAGTCTAAAAGAAATAAAAAGAGTAGGAAAAGGCTGCTACATTAGAATATTTCCCCTGACATTTGCATACTTTTTATTCAGTTTCATCTTAAACTGTAGAAGTTTATTATCTTGATGCATATGGTGAATTCTTTGTGAAATATTACAAGTATATTTGTGGCAAGTACAAAAGGGAAGATGATCAATATCAGTCATTGAATCATAAATAGTTTTTATCTATAAATACCCTGATACAGATTTTGAGTCTTGATTTAACTAAGAAAGTTGTTGTTCCAATGAAAATTTGTGTCATAGACACATAACCAAATCGAACCTGAAGATCGAGCCATATTTCACGTCCCGTCTTAAAGAACAACACACTTTTGGAGATATTATTATCCAAATTTGACAACAGCCAAGAACATACTAAATCATTGCAGCCTTCCATAAAAAGTCAGGATAATTAAAAGAAGGTCTAGTAATGGTTCCATCCACAAAACTGACCTTATTTATCGTAAAAGACTTAGTATAATTGATCGTTTCCAATTGTTATAACCATTTCCATTTAACTTCACCAAAACTAATTGCGATGTGCTAGAATAAGAATTATCAATTTAGAAAACACTAGTGGGATCATGAACTGTTTGTATAAGTGACCTAGTCTAAGCACTAACAGTTCCTGATCCATATCCTAAATTTTCAGTTATTACTGTGAAATAATCAATAAACTGACTTCGTCTGTGATTTTCTCAAACAAAATTTTACATGACGATGAGAAACTAAGAACAAGAAAGAATAAATCGATCAAGAAAGAGATTAGTTGATATTTAGGTGTATCGAGAGAGATTATACAACCGAAAACACAACTTCATATGAATTCATCGCAATTAAAGCAAAAAAAAACTTTGAACAAACAATATCTTCTACAAATAAGACAATATAACGAAGATCTTAGAGGATGAAACAAAGTGTTTAAAATATTTTTCCTTCAAAAAACTAAGTGATCAGTGAGAGATTAGAATGAAACACATATAATTACTATATATATATATTAGTTTAGGACGCTATTTCCATGATCGGGACGCAATCGAGTTTTAATTTCTACTCTATTACCATGTTGAAACTTATAGAATTGTCAACTAGTTGTAGTAAAGATAAAGAGAAGATTATATTGAGAATAAGTATTTTTACTTAAAGAGAAAGTAAGAGTGTAATGGATGAGATGAAATAAGTCATGTCAGTAGTTAATTATATACTGATAATGGTCAAACCCTGATTGACTATTCTATTCTGATAATATTTTGAATTTATTCAAAATAAGTTTTTGGTCAGTATTTTAATTATAGTATTGAAGTAGTAATTTAGTGGATAAATTTAAGTGCTTACAGCTGTTAATTGATGGCATGAGGATAGGAAAAATGATTTAGTAATCTACCAAACATTACTTTAGGTAACTGTGCACGTTTTAGCTACCATAATTACATGCTTTCATGATTACATTTTAGTCAATAAACTTATGCCACGTGTCCCACTAAGGTGAATCGTTTCCGAATATTGGAGTAGAGTGTTAAACAAAATCAATTTTTGATTTTTATTTATCACATTATCAATTTCTGATTATCTTCTTACTCTCTTTTCTTCTCTCGAGCCTAAACTCTGAAACCCTAACCAGTCTTTAAGCTTCTTACTTACAGAAAAATCATGTCTTCACCTGCTGCTTCTAAACCCTTCAATCATGGAGGTGCCAAATTTGTCACAAACAATTATGCTGCGATTTTGGACAACAATGGAATAAATATTGATTTCCATATTTTTCAAGATTTTTTAAGGTCAAGTGAGGTTGGATATGCTCTCACAGCTCCAAATATTGTTTCTGGAGACCAAGTTCTCGCTTTATGGTGGAGCTTCTGGGACTCCAATCATCGTGTTTGAATTTGACAACAAATCCAAGGTTATCACTCCTCAAACTGTGAGAGATGCTCTTCAACTTCCTTCTCATGACTCTTACTCTGCATTTGTGGGAGATGCTGAAATGAGAAGATTCTTCAATTAAATTGGCTATGATAAAGATATGAAGAATATGTGTCAACTGAAAAGGAATG
This sequence comes from Apium graveolens, assembly GCF_009905375.1. NCBI lineage: Eukaryota > Viridiplantae > Streptophyta > Magnoliopsida > Apiales > Apiaceae > Apium > Apium graveolens. The sequence continues at coordinate 153,749,288 of NC_133657.1, read as the reverse complement.
TCTAAGGAAGGAGTGGAACTTCTTTTTTGATTGCATCACAAGGGCTTTCAACAATAAATGCACAAACTATTATGCCCTTCCAATCATGACACAACAAATTGGGTACTCTCTAATTAATGGTGCAAATTATGATTTTGGAAGAGTTGTTTTATGTTTTATAGGGGATAGATTAAAAACTGATAGGAATATAGTATATTATGCTAGATTTTTTCAGTTGATTTTTAATGCTTATTTCCTTGATACCCCAATCCCTGCTAATCAAATTGTATAAGTTTTTAAGCTCACCAAGAGAGCTTTCTCTGTTCTAATTTCTAAAGATGCAGAAAAGGTTGTCCTTGCATCCTTGAGGTTGCCACTGATTGCTAGGAACTTGCTAATTGCAAGGCTTTCTGTATCTTATGATCTGCAAAACCAACAGAGTGCTAAGCTGCACGAAATAATAGTTGGGAACCCACCTGTAGCTCACCCCAGCACTGTAACCCAACACTTCCATATACATAATCCACCTCAGGTGCCTCCCAAAAGACATCTGTTGTAAAAAGAACAAGAAGAGTTGGTTGCTAGAGTTATTATTTTTATTGAGAATCCACATGACATTATTGGCCAATCTGCTAGGTCATATGGTCAGAGAGCAAGTGCTATAAATGCTGATGTAGCACAAGAAGAGAATTCTATACAAGCTTCTCATTCTTCTAAACCCTCAGAATCTGTAAGGAGAAAGCTTGTACTGGCTGATTTAGAATTAAATGATGAAGACAATACTCATTTATCATCAAAATTCAAGAATTTAAAAGCTGATTCTACTTCAAGTCCAGTTGTGTTATCAACTGATGAGGGCGCAACAACTGATGATGTTGTTCAAACTGGTTTAAGCCCAAGGCCAAGGAAAAGGAAGTTGGTCAAAGCCTACATTGCTTAAAATCTGATGAACATCAAGAAAGAAATAGTTGAGGAGACATAAGGTGCATTCATTCCACCAATGACAAATATTGATGCTCAGCAACAGTCAAATGTTGATGCACCAGTAATTATTACTGAATCTCCAATGAAGCTGAAAAGAATAGTGAGAGAGGTCCCTCATGAGCAAGTAGAGAAGATAACAAAGAGGTTGCAGAAACATGGAATGTTTCATGGATCAAGCACATATTAATGGTCATGATGGTGATAGCAAAGGCAGTAAGAAGGATCAAGCACACAGCTGAAAAGAACATTCAAAATCCTGATATTTTGAATCATCTCAAAGCTTCAGCCTTATCGGTCAAGTCAGTTCAGAATACACAAGAATCTGCTAACTCTTAAATCAATAAACTCAAGGAATCTTTTCTTGCAACCAATCTGACCACATGCAAGGAGATCCAAAAGTAGTTAGCACCCATTAATGCCAAACAGGAACAAATGGAAGCCAATCAAGCTAGATTGGAGGAAACTCAGAATAAGATGTCTGGGCAATTGAATGAGGTACAGTAGTCAATGAAGCTTATAGTTTCCCTCATACTTGGTGATGATGCCAAAAAGGGGGAGAAAGTGTTAAACTATAAATGCAAGCAGCTTAAATTGACAAGTGCTGATAATAATGGTCATGATGGTGATAGCAAAGGCAGTAAGAAGGAGTTAGTTTTGAAGAAACAAGGTGGAGATCTGATTGGTACTAGTGGTATATCTAAAACCACAAGTCAATCTATACAAGGTAGAGAGAGGAGGACATCTGGAAGGCAAAGTAAGGAGCTGACTGTGACTAAATCTCAACTAACTCTGAAAGTCATAAATGCTGATGATGACCAAGGCATTCTGAAGATGGAAGCTGGTGCTGAATGTAATAACTCGAATTTTTGAGACTTTGTAAAATGCTTAATGAATAGTAACCCTGATAAGCAGGGACAACTTTTTAGCCCACACTATTTTGTGCATAAGAAATCGAGTTTTGGAGTCGATAACGTGATTATACGTACTAAATGAGTGTATGTAAATGCTATTAGTTTTCGAAGAAAACGAACTTTCAAAAATTACCGTATCTATGAACCATCAAGGATTACGGGAATCACAATATAATTACAAATTTAAAATCCTACAAATTCAAATCCAAGAACGATACTTCAAAACAGAAAGAACGTATAAGAAAGGATTTACACCGCGAACCGGTTACGAGAAATTATTACGAAAATGAATAAGAGACCGAGCGAACGCGTAAACGAATAAATAAACGTATCGAACCAAGCTAACTAAACTAGCTAACTATGGTAAGAAACTAACCATGGTTAAGTTACCAAATAGTAACCTAAACTAGATAGCATGATGACCTACAAGCTAGTAATAGTAAACCTAGCATCTAAACTAGATAGATTAGCATGCAAACCTAGGAAGCTAGCCAAGATATGCATATATTTACTAGTACTAGGTTATATACTAAATCATATCTCCAAAATCTTCCAAGAAAAGCATTCAAGAAGAAATAAAAATCTCTCTCTCTCTCTCTCTCTCTCTCTCTCTATATATATATATATATATATATATATATATATATATCCCTCTCCCCATTCTTCTCCATTCGGCTTCATCAAGGAAAGCCAAGAAATCAATTTCAAAACCCCCACTTCTAGCCATGGAAAAAATCCACCATTAATTCCCAAGTTTCATACACCCTAAACTAAGGTAAGATAAATTTTTAAGCTCATTTTATTAAGGTTTGATGGGTGAAATAAATTCAAGAAAATTATTAATGAATAGTATGAATAGTAACTTTTCTTTGTTTTCTTGATTTTAATGATTGATTTAGATTCCATAAACCCAACCAAGAATCCTCAAGACTCCACCATTATCAAGAACACATCTTAAGCTTTTAAGAAAGGTATAAATCTTTGATCAATATTTATTTAAGGTTTAAGTTTCAAGAACCTTTGAAATCCTAGTTATAAACTTAGTTTTAGTGGTTGATTTATTGTAATCTTGATGTTTAGTTAATTAGTTCTAAGGTTGATGATTGTTACCTCAAGAAAATGATTTTATTGATAGGAGTTAGTGTTGGAATGATTATTTGATGATTGTTGATGGTGGTATAATAATTTAAGACGTAAACGAAACTCGGATCGTAATCGTAACCTCGCTAAAATGAACAAAACTCAACATAAAGTTTCTGCAGAAGTTCCCGAATGTATAAAATATAGTTTCTTGAAAATTAACAATTGATTATGATATACAATATTATGTGGATCGTTTAGGCGCTTGAATCGCTTGATTCCGATTTACGGATCAAAAGTTATGACCGTTTTAGTAAAAGTGATTTACGCGAGAAAAACTGCTACGATTTACGAATTTTGGGAATAGAAATGATCGACTTAATAATATTCAAAGATCATGTAATTTTTACAGAGAATAAAAAATAGAGTTAATTAACTTCTATAAAAATTTCAAATGAAAATAAGGATTTTTCAATTTTATAAAAATATCGGAACCGAGACCGCGCGATTAGAAAACCATTAGAAATCATAAGTGGAGCCGACGATGGAAATGTAAACGGACATAAAGGATTTCGAAAAGAAAGAGACTGTGACATGAATGAGTACTTAAAGGAATAATAAGAGTAAAATGAGTTGCGAGAATAATTAATAAGTAGCGCGTATGTACGAGTCACCATAAATAAGAACGGGACCCAACGAAACGATTTATATTTATGATTATAGATTTCCGAGCGGACCCTAGAGCATCCTCCACCTCAAAGTACCCAGACAAGTTTACGAACCCAACTTCATATACTGTTGTGTTGTGAAAGGATTGTCTTACTATATTCTGCATAAATGTCATGCTTGCCATGATACTAAGTATTTGAGTGTTCGTGTAAATAGCGATTGTGTTACAATGTATATATATGTCGTAAAATATTTTAACACCACCATGAGCGTGATGTATAATTATAAGACCGAGAGTCGGTCGGAGATTTAAAACAAAAACCCGGGAATCATTCGGAGATTTTTTGGACGATTAAGTCCGTACTTGTTTTATTTCAAGGGACTTGATGTTCACTTGCGAAATATTAAAATACCTCAAATTTAGTTAAAACGATTTCCAAAGATCGTATTCTCTCAACTATATTTTATTATTCAAATAATGAATATTATTTCAGTTATTCATTTAAAATAGGAGAATTATTCTCCAATAATTATTTTTTTCAAACTCGATTAAGTATATTATTAAGGATCATCGTATGCAGTGGCTCCAGTGAATGTCCCAAATTCTTCCAATTGGAATTGTGATGCAATACCGTAACCTAAGCCTAGGTGCTGGGTTTACCATTAAGGTATTCGCAGGATAATAAGTCCACAAAAGAATTGTTTTCGAAATAAGGTGTGTATCACCGAGGAAAACTATTTTTGAATAAACATATCTATCGTATATGGAATTATGCTTGAGTTTATCGTACAGTCATTTCATACTGTACATTATTATGCTGGGCATTATAGCTCACACTTGTTTTCTTAAATTGACACAATACAATAGTGAATCAAGATGCCTATCATGAAACTCACAACCAGGAAACAAGTAGGAAACGGCCAGCTGTTCCGTAGAATATTTAGTGATGCACCTCAGGTAGACCGAATAAGCTGGATTGGCTTTCAGTTATTTTATTCCGTCTTGTTTACAAGTATGACTTATGTAAGATAATAAATAAGAAACGTATATTTGGCCGACGGTCTAACCCTACGTAAAGATTATTTCTGCGATAAGACTTAATCACTTTTGGGATTGTAATAATTATCACTTGTGGATTGATATAACCTAGTAATGAATGGTTCGTTTCCAAGATAATAACCTGTAAGTGTGTGTGTGTAAATAAGTGTGGGGTCGTAAAGGTGTGAGTATTTATATATTGTGGTACGAGATAAGTGTTATACAGGATTCAAGATGGTGTGGCCTCCTAGATCCCTGATCCTGGATTTTGGGGCGCCACAGAAATGGTATCAGAGCCTTAGGTTATCAAACCTTGGAAACGATAAGATATAAAATACGTAGACATAAGGATAATAATAATCAATGAGAACTCAAGTCGAGTTCACCGTCGGGCTACATGGGTAGTCTTAACAGTTTTATCCTTAAGGGAATTCCAACTCTAAGTTAGTAACACCTTGCCTATTGTGTCAGGTACCAGTGGAGCCTATGGGGGAGGTTGACCCTGTTGATGATGTTATGGCCCATGAGCGTGACCCTACTCCCGAGCCGGAGGATCCACCTATTCATGACTCAGATGATGACCCTACTGAGGAACCCCCGGAGGAGGAGACTGACTTCTCTGCCCCCATAACTGATGATGTTGAGATGCCCCAGGGCGATGGCGTAGACTGGACAGACATAGAGATGTACCCTCTCCCGACCGTTCACCCTCCTACACCTCACCCAGGGATGCTGAGCCCTTTGCCCTACACTGATAAGGACGAGGATGACGAGATGGATGCACATACCTATAAGGTTCATGACATATCCTCTAGTGACCCAGACTCACCTCTACCACCCCCAGCGACCATACATGTAACAGTGCATGACTGGATAGTGGCTCAGCTTAATACTGAGATCACCGTGGCATCTGCCCGCATTGTGGAGCTACGATAGACGCTGTCCACCGAGAGAGTAATCAGGCTAGGATACCCAGGGGACTTTAGAGCTACTTCCCCGACCATAGCTCGCAGGGAGATTGATGGGATTGAGCTCCGTACCCGAGTACATATGAGGATGACAGCGATGGGGGGATACATCCCGGTAGTTGATACAGACCTGATGTTGGCAGGAGCGATGAGGAGGGTTCGAGACCTCACGCGCAGTGACTGAGAGGCCATTGACTACTTATTGACCTTATAAAAGGGCCGGGAGACTTTTTACTAATTTTGTTAGGATATCTAGTAGTAGATAGCATTCCTAGCCCTTCAGGGTAACCGGTGTATGTATTTGTATTTCAGTATTCAGGAACAAGTAGTTGATATATTATATTCAGGACCATATATGAACTCGGATGGTTTTTTTTTCCCCAGAATATGATCTGGGAGACCCTATGATATATATCTAGCAGTTATTAAGAAATTGATGTCCATAGTATTGCACTGGTTAAAGACATGCTAGATAATAAATGACATGCTTACCTATGAATAAATTAATCCAAATGTAAAAATTTTGCAACTGTATTGACATATTTTCATTATCAGAACAATGTCACCCCGTAGAAGAGGAACCAGGGCACGGCCCCCAGAATCTGTTAACCAACAATGAAATGGACCTGACCATATAGTGAATGAGGAAAGTAAAGAAGACCTAGACTATAATGAGTATGATGAAGAAGAGTATGTAGAAGAAGAAGCCGAGGATACCCATCAAGGAGGGAACCCCATGAATGAATTAATGGAACTTTTAATGGCCAATCTGAACCAATAGCCCATTCTATCACAGCCACATATTGCCCAACACTCTGTGGCCACTCCCTTCAGGGCATTCAAATCCCTCAAACCCCCAGAGTTTCTAGGATCTGTCGACCCCGTTGAGGCACGGGTCTGGCTCAAGGAAATAGAAAAGTCCTTCGAAATACTAGGTGTGGAAGAACGACACAAGACCATTTTCATATCTTACATGCTAAAGGGGGAAGCCAACTACTGGTGGGAGTCCAAACGAAACCTCGAGACTGATGTTGTGATTCCATGGGATAGATTTACCCGATTATTCTTAGATAAGTATTTCCCTAGGTTCATGAAGACTCAGATGGAGATTAAGTTTCTAGAGTTGAAACAAGATAAGATGACTGTGGCGGAGTACGAGGCCATGTTTACTGAGGTATCACGATTCGTACCGGAATTTATGAATATCGAAGAGAAGAAAACGTGAAGGTTTCAGTTTGGTCTGAAATAGTGGATCCAGAGCCGAGTAGCAGTACTAGAACTGACAGAATATGCCACCTTAGTGCAGAATGCCTTGATTGTTGAAGCAGGTAGTGAACAAAGTTTGAAGAAGAAGTAAAATAGGAAAAGGAAGATAGGAAGTCAAGGAGGAGGAGGAGGAACTGGGAACAGGAGCCTTCTAAGCAGGTTTGTCAGGGAAGTGGTGTCCCAACCTGCGAGAGGCCCCGAATTTAGAAAGGCCCCAAGTGAGAGCGTTGACCAGGGCGGCGGACTATCTAGGGAAACATTTCACAATCAACCCCGTGCCCCAATACCGGATTGTCAGACATGCGGAAAAAGACACATCGGAATGTGCACCCAGGCGAGAGCCCCTCTGAAATACTACAGGTGCGACCAAACCAGACACCTTGCCAACAACTACACCTGACTCAACATGGCGTGTTTCCAATACGGGAAGGTAGGGCACATGAGGAAGGATTGCCTAACATTAAGGCCCCCAGCCTCGGGGATGAGCAGAGCTGTATCCAACCGCCCCCCAGCCGCTAGGACTTTCAACATGACCATTCAGGACGCTGTCCGGAACACTAAGTGATAGCAGGTAACCTTTTGTTAAATTCCGAACGTGCAAATGTTTTATTTGATTCCGGAGCGACCAAGTCTTTTATATCTCAAGATTTTGCTAAGAAGTTAAAACTTAACGCCATACCCTTACGTGAGGTATTACAAGTGGAAATAGCAAACCGAGAAATAATTCCTGTAAATCAAGTACACTTTAAATGCAAGTTGAAATTAGAAGGGAAAGTCTTTGAGGTTGACTTAATCCCATTTGTGTTAGGAGAATTCGATATAATCCTAGGAATGGACAGGTTATCCAGTAATGAAGCGCATATAGATTGTGAGTGAAAGAGGGTAAAAATAAGAGTGCAAAATGGAAAGGAAATAGTGTTCAAAAGTCAACGACAGACCCAAAAATTTCTTACCATGCTTCAGGTGAAGAGATTGTTAAAGAAAGGTAATGAGGCCTACTTGGATTATGTGATGAATACTAAGAAGGGAGTTCCCAACATACAGGGCATACCCGTGGTAAATGAATTCGAGGATGTGTTTCCAAAGAACTTACCAGGATTGCCACCTGACAGAGAAATAGAATTTGCTATAGAATTAGCACCAGGGATGACACCAATATCCAAGGCCCCTTATAGGCTAGTCCTAGTTGAGATAAAGGAACTAGCTTCTCAACTGTAGAAGTTATTAGATAACGGGATGATAAGACCCAGTGTGTCACTGTGGGGAGACCCGTACTGTTCGTAAAGAAAAAGGATGGTAGTATAAGATTATGCATAGACTACCGGGAGTTGAATAAGCTAACTATCAAGAATAGGTACCCTCTCCCTAGGATTGATGACATATTCGACCAGCTCAAGGGTGTTGTGCACTTTTATAAAATAGATTTGAGAACAGGATATCACCAGTTGAAAATCAAACCTGAGGATATACCAAAGACTGCCTTTCGCACTAGGTATGGACATTATGAGTTCTTAGTCATGTCATTTGGGCTAACCAATGCACCCGCAACCTTTATGGATTTGATGAATAGAGTGTTCAAGAAGTACCTAAATATATGTGTGATAGTTATCATAGATGATATTCTAATCTACTCAAGGACAGAGCAAGAACATGCAGAGCATTTGAGGATAGTCTTAGAAACCTTGAGGAGTGAGAAATTATATGCCAGGTTCTTGAAGTGCGAATTTTGGTTATAGGAAGTTAAGTTCTTAGGGCATATAGTAAGTAACAAAGGAGTTTTAGTCGACCCGCCAAGATAGAGGTGGTATCCAATTGGGAAAGATCGACTACCCCAACCGAGGTTAGGAGTTTTGTGGGTTTAGTAGGATATTACTGGAGATTCGTGCAAGACTTTGCCAAGATAGCCGGCCCATTGACTAGACTTACCCGGAAAACTGAAAAGTTCATGTGGACAGAGAAATATGAGGAAAGCTTTCACGAACTAAAAAGGAGGTTGGTGTCAGCGCCAGTGTTCACTCTTCCCGATGGAAAGGGAGAGTTTGTGATATACAGCAACGCCTCGCACAAGGGACTAGGATGTGTGCTTATGCAGCATGGAAAGGTTATTGTGTATGCCTCTCGGAAGTTGAAGGAATATGAGATCAGATACCCAACCCACGTTCTAGAATTAGCAGCCATAGTGTTTGCCCTGAAATTTTGGAAGCACTACTTGTACAGTGAGAAATGCGAGATATACAAAGACCATAAGAGCCTCAAGTATATTTTTACTCAAAAAGAAATAAACATGAGACAGAGGAGATGGTTAGAGCTGATCAAGGACTACGATTGTGAAATTTTGTATCACCAGGGTAAAGCCAATGTGGTAGCTGACGCCCTCAGTAGAAAGGAGAGACTCAAAATGATAATGATATATGAGGAGTTAGTTAAGGAATTTGAAAATATGGAGATTGACGTGAGAATAGCCGGTAAATGATTAGAAGGATTATTCGAGATTAAGCTAGTGCCGAAACTGACTAAAAAGATACGAGTGTGTCAGGAAAAGAAGATGAATGAAGAAAGAGAAACATTGACCGATGAGGAAGTCAGATGCGAAAAAGATGAGAAAGGGATCATGAGGTATGCATCCCGGATTTGGATTCCAAATGTGCAAGAACTAAAGGATGAGCTACTGCACGAAGGGCACAACTCCAGATATTCGATCCACCCAGGAAGTACGAAAATGTACCATGACCTTAAGCAATATTATTGGTGGCATAACATGAAAAGAGAAGTAGTAGAGTGGGTCAGCAAATGCTTGATATGCCAGAGAGTGAAGGCTTAACATCAGCTACCGAGTGGACTATTACGACCCCTGGAAATTCCGGAATAGAAATGGGAGCATATAGCCTTGGATTTTGTGACAGGCCTACCAAGGATGAAAACCAATCACGATGCCATATGGGTTATCATAGATAGACTGACCAAGTCCGCGCACTTCCTGCCAATCAACGAAATTACACCGTAGATAAGCTAGTGGATATTTACTTGAAGGAAATTATAGTGAGACATGGTGTTCATGTTGCTATAGTGTCAGATAGAGACCCAAGTTTTAACTCCCGATTTTGGAGAAGCTTCCAGGAGTGTGTAGGCACCAGACTAAATATGAGTACCACTTACCACCCCCAAACAGATGGGAAAAGCGAAAGGACTATTTAGACCCTAGAGGATATGCTGCGAGTGTGTGCCATCGACTGTAATGGAAATCGAAATGACCACTTACCCCTGATCGAATTTGCCTACAACAATAGCTATCACGCTAGCATAGGAATGCCTCCGTATGAAGCTCTTTACGGAAGAAGATGTCGCTCTCCCTTATGTTGGGATGAGGTTGGAGAATATAAAATAATAGGACCGGAGTTAGTCCAGCAAACCAGAGATATGATGGGACTTATTAGGACGAGACTGGTAGCAGTTCAAGACAGACATAAGAAGCACGCCGACCAGACCAGGAAAGATAGAGAATATGAAGTAGGAGATTCAGTATTGTTGAAGGTATCCCCATGGAAAGGAGTAATGAGATTTGGAAAGAAAGGGAAACTGAGCCCCAGATTCATAGGACCCTTTGAGATTTTGAGGAGAATATGACCTCTAGCTTACGAGCTCGCCTTGCCTCCTAATCTGCAACAAGTGCACAACATGTTCCACGTGTCAATGTTAAGGAAATACCATGCCGATGCGCGGCATGTGATAGAGTATGAGCAGGTAGATTTACAACCAGACTTGACCTACGTTGAGCAACCAGTAAGGGTAATGGACCAGAAAGAACAAGTGCTGAGGAACAAGACTATGAAGCTGGTTAGAATCTTGTAAAGAAATCAGAATGTTGAAGAGTCAACTTGGTAACTAGAAGACGCAATGAGGAATAGATATCCCCACCTGTTTTTTAACTAATTCCGGGACGGAATCCTTTTTAGAGGGGAAGACTGTAATAACTCGAATTTTTGAGACTTTGTAAAATGCTTAATGAATAGTAATCCTGACAAACGGGGAAAACTTTTTAGTCCACACTATGTTGTGCATGAGAAATCGAGTTTTGGAGTCGATAACGTGATTATACGTACCAAATGAGTGTATGTAAACGCTATTAGTTTTCGAAGAAAATGAACTTTGAAAAATGACCGAATCTATGAACCATCAAGGATTACGGGAATCACAATATAATTAAAAATTTAAAATCCTACAAATTCAAATCCAAGAATGATACTTCAAAACATAAAGAACGTATAAGAAAGGATTTACACCGTGAACCGGTTACGAGAATTTATTACAAAAACAGATAAGCGACCGAGCAAACGTGTAAACGAATAAATAAATGTATCGAACCAATCTAACTAAACTAGCTAACTATGGTAAGAACCTAACCATGGTTAAGTTACCAAATAGTAACCTAAACTAGATAGCATGATGACCTACAAGCTAGTAATAGTAAACCTAACATCTAAACTAGATAGATTAGCTTGAAAACCTAGGAAGCTAGCCAAGATATGCATAGATTTACTAGTACTAGGTTATATACTAAATCATATCTCCAAAAAAATTCAAGATAAGCATTCAAGAAGCAACAAAAAAATCTCTTTCTCCCCCCATTCTTCTCCATGCGGCTTCATCAAGAAAAGCCAAGAAATCAATTTCAAAACCCCCACTTCTAGTCATGGAAAAAATCCACCATTAATTCCCAAGATTCATACATCATAAACTAAGGTAAGATAAAATTTTGAGCTCATTTTATTAAGTTTTGATGGGTGAAATAAATTCAAGAAAAGTGATAATGAATAGTATGAATAGCAATTTTTCTTTGGTTTCTTGATTTTAATGGTTGCTTTAGGTTCCATAAACCCAACCAAGCATCCCCAAGACTCCACCATCATCAAGAACACATCTCAAGATTTCAAGAAAGGTATAAATCTTTGACCAATCTTTGTTTAAGGTTTAAGTTTCAAGAATCTTTGAAATCCTAGTTATAAACTTAGTTTTAGTGGTTGATTTGTTGTAATCTTGATGTTTAGTTAATTAGTTCTAAGGTTAATGATTGTTGCACTACTAGAAATAGTGCGTACGACATCACCCCTTTAACGTCGGTTAGAAATGTCACCGATGTTAAAAGCAGTTTTAACATCGGTCGCTTCAAAATCGATGTTAAAGGTATTGTAAGACATCGGTATCTTAACCAACCGATGTCTATAATTATTTTTAAAATAAAAATTAAAAAAAGGCCCGCTTCTTTCTTTCCCCCGTTAATACACCAAAAAATTCCCCCCATTAACCAAAGATTTTACTCTCAGTTTTCCCCCCTTGTTAACCAAAACTGTTTCCCCCCTCTCTCATTCTCGTCTCTCGTCTCTCTCTCTCTCTCTCTCTCTCTCTTCTCTTTTCTCTCTTCTCTCTCACTGTCTCTCCTCTCTCTTCTCTCAATCTCTCTTCTCTCTCATCTCTCACTGTCTCTCTTCTCAACCACTCTCTCTAAACCTAATTATACCCCTATTTGTATAAACCTTTAATTAAACTTGATTAATTCCTAAATCGAGCTCGATTGGTGCTAAATAATCTTGAAAGAAGTTGGGTCTACTCGATTTATGTGAGAAAAGTAAGTTTATTTTGAATTTATTTTCAAATTTTATGTTTTTATTTTAATAGATTTTTGTTGTAGTGATGTGTAATTGAATTATGATGTTTGTGATTGTTGGTTAGTTTTCGAAATTTGGGGGAATTCTTGAGGTTTAATTACAATTATTTTTCTGTTCTGTTTTATTTTTTCAGGTTTCATCATGCCTATGATAACTACTTGACACATGCTTTTCCAGTTAGTTAAATTTAAAATTTTTGTTTTTGTTCTACGTTAATTATTATAGGTTGTTATGGTATTGTAAGACATCGGTATCTTAACTAACCGATGTCTATAATTATTTTTAAAATAAAAATTAAAAAAGGCCCGCTTCTTTCTTTCCCCCGTTAATACACCAAAAAATTCCCCCCATTAACCAAAAAATTTACTCTCAGTTTTCCCCCCTTGTTAACCAAAACCGTTTCCCCCCTCTCTCATTCTCGTCTCTCTCTCTCTCTCTCTCTCTCTCTCTCTCTCTTCTCTTTTCTCTCTTCTCTCTCACTGTCTCTCCTCTCTCTTCTCTCAATCTCTCTTCTCTCTCATCTCTCACTGTCTCTCTTCTCAACCACTCTCTCTAAACCTAATTATACCCCTATTTGTATAAACCTTTAATTAAACTTGATTAATTCCTAAATAGAGCTCGATTGGTGCTAAATAATCTTGAAAGAAGTTGGGTCTACTCGGTTTATGTGAGAAAAGTAAGTTTATTTTGAATTTATTTTCAAATTTTATGTTTTTATTTTAATAGATTTTTGTTGTAGTGATGTGTAATTGAATTATGATGTTTGTGATTGTTGGTTAGTTTTCGAAATTTGGGGGAATTCTTGAGGTTTAATTGCAATTGTTTTTCTGTTCTGTTTTATTTTTTCAGGTTTCATCATGCCTATGATAACTACTTGACACATGCTTTTCCAGTTAGTTAAATTTTAAATTTTTGTTTTTGTTCTACGTTAATTATTATAGGTTGTTATGGTCTGAAGATTAGATAGTTGATTATGTTTGTTGTCGGTTAATATGATAGTGAAATTGCAGCATGATGAACTTAAACCTATGTTGTGTTTAGAACTTATATTTTTTGAGATTTTCTTATTTTGGTGGGATGGGTGACTTTAATTGGTGTTAGGGACGACTAAGGGTTGTGTATAGAACTTGTGCCAGTATCAACACATAACGCATTTACGTTCAAAATTATTAACGTGCCACTGAAGGCTTAATATTTCTTCAAGTGCTATTTTGGACTGTTGATGTAAAATTTGTGCATTTTTGGGCTTTTTCTGTATTATATTATACATAAATATGTGGGTTATTATTAATTTCACAATGCAGATGAGTAAATATGTGTGTGGGTCCAGCCATTTGTCGGCCAGCTGAGAGCTCAGTTGATTATTAATTAATATTGCTATGAATGAATCAATGAAAATTGATGGCATCAAAAAACAAGCGCTGCTGCATATGAGTGTAGCTGCTGTTAGATTAAGTAAAAGGAAGGATCGGTGCATATGCTCATACACTCACAAACACACACACTGTGGATTATCTTTTATGTTGTGCTACACTACACACTCATTAAAGACATACACAACACTAAAGATTGGCAGCAGCTATGTCTCAAAGTATGAGATCAGACAGGTCGTCGTTTGGTTCAAGTAATGGATTTCCAACTCCTTCAAATAAGGATGGTTATGACAGTGATGCCTCCAATTTTTCACCACCGTAAGTTTGTTTTTTTCCAACCATTTTGAAAATTTAGTGATATTTCTTTATTTAAACATGTTATGAGCCGTGATAATTATGTTAAAGTTTATCTTGAACCGAATACTGTGAATTTGTCTTATTATCTCTCTCTGTGTTGGGAGAAGAGGATAACATGTTCATGCAGAAGAAGTTTGGAAAGTCCTTACTAGAGTTCATCAAATCTGCTCAAATATTATCATGAAGCATTAAGGCTGATAAAAGTGGTTTTTGGAGCTCCATTGAAACTGCAAACCAAGCTGCAGACTGTGACTATGAATATGGGACTTGTTGGGGTTCAAAGGTTTGTCAAATAGGTCTTTTTGAGCTAAGCTAAGTTCTGTTTACATAAATTTATGTCCTAGTCCCAAACTAAATGTACTTTTGATATTTTGTTTACTAAAATTCTACTATAACTTCAGGTTGGTTGGATGTATGGATCTTCAACAGAAGATGTCTTTGACAGGACTTGCAAGCTAGGGAAAATGGTGGAAATCCATGTCTTGCTTCACCAATCCACCTTCCTTCATGGGCTGCGCTCCAAATAATGCGCCTTCCTCTTTGACCCAAATGAAAAGATGGTCAACTGGTCTGCTTGAAATATTGTTCACCTCTAAATGCCCAATTTTAGTCAACATTAACAGATTTCTCCAGTTCAGCTGATACTAGATACTATTTATGGTTCAATAGTGTATCCACCCGGGGAGAATTGCTTGGGGAATGTGGCTTTAATGAGCTAGATAGGTTAGGAATGTAATCGTAAGTAGATAGTTTTTGATGTTGATGTAGATGTAGATATAGAAATATGTTGGTTGAATGCTGATATATAAGTTTTTTTGGTATATATTTGTTCTCGTTTAAGATTGTTTTTTTATTTATATAGCTTTTAATTATTAACCAACTGATGTCAAAAATAAACAAAACACAACAATTTTGACAGGATAAATGATTTAAATAGGGATTTTCACATCGCTAACCTATGTGAAACCGATGTGATATGCCATATTTAACATCGCTAACCTAATTGAAATCGATGTGATATGCCATGTTTAACATCGGTTTTATGTAGCAACCGATGTACTATACATTTTTAACATCGGCTAAAAACCGATATTAAAGACCCCTACCTTTCTCTACACATGCGAAGACATCGGTTTAAAAAAAAAGACATCAGGTTTATAACCGATGTCTAAGGGCATTTTTCTAGTAGTTTTGTCTCAAGAACATTATGTTCTTGAGAGGATTTAGTGTTGGGATGATGATTTGATGATTGTTTATGGTGGTATAATGATTTAAGATATAAACGAAACTCGGATCGTAATCGTAACCTCGCTAAAACGAACAAAACTCAACATAAAGTTTCTGCAGAAGTTCTCGAATGTATTGTAATAACTCGAATTTTTGAGACCTTGTAAAACGTTTAATGAATAGTAACCCTGACGGACGGGAAAAACTTTTGAGCCCACACTATGTAGTGCATGAGAAAATGAGTTTCAGAGTTGATATTATGATTATACGTACCAAATGAGTGTATGTAAACGCTATTAGTTTTCGAAGAAAACGAACTTTGAAAAATGACCATATTTATGAATCATCGAGGATTAAGGGAATCACAATATAATTAAAAAATTAAAACCCTAAGGGTTTATATCCAAGTATGATAACTCAAAACATAAGGAATAAATATGAAAGGAATTACGTCGTGAATCATTTACGAGGAAGTAATATGAAAACGTTTAAGCGACCGAGCGAACGCGTAAATGATTAAATAAACGTAATGCACTAACTAACCATGGTAAGAAAGTAACAATGGTTAATTTATCAAATAGTGAGCTAGAGATAGGATGATCAACCAAGGCTAATGGAATAATAAGCTAAGGAAGCTAAGCAAGTGGCTTAGCTTGTAATCTACCACAAGCTAGTTAGATTTGTCCATGGATTTGGAAACAAGAATAAACCTAGGATTCTAAACTAGGAGAATATCAAATAAATATAAGATATCACCAACATCATTTCCTAGAAGAAACGAAGGAGCAAGCATAAAAACACTCCCTCTCTCTCTTTAAGCCCATTCGGCTATTTCTTCAAAAGCCAAGGAATCAAATTCAAATCTTCAAGTTCTAGCCATGGATAAATCCTCCCATTAATTATCAAGCTTCCTAACAACCAAAATAAGGTAATATAAATCTTTGATCTCTTTTTATTAAGGTTTGATGGGTGAAATAAAATCAAGAAAGTTGCTAATGAATAGTATGAATAGTAACTCTTCTTTGGTTTCTTGATTTCAATGGTGGTTTTAGGTTCCAAAAACCATACCAAGCACTCCCAAGACTTCACCATCATCAAGAACACATCTCAAGCTTTCAAGAAAGGTAAAAATCTTTGACCCAACTTTATTTAAGATTTAATTTCAAGATCCTTTTAGTATGTAGTTGTAAACCTAGTTTTAGTGGTGATATTGTTGAGATCTTGATGTTTAGTTAAGTAGATTTAAGATTGATTGTTGTTGCCTCAAGAACATGATGTCCTTGAGAGGATTTAGTGTGTTTATGATGATATGATGATTGTTGGTAGTAGTATAAAGATTTAAGGCATAAACGAAACTCCGATCGTAAACGTAATCTCGCTAAAACGAACAAAACATAACTTTAAGTTTCTGCAGAAAGTCCCGAAGATGTAAACTGTAGTTTCTTGAAAATTAACCCTTGTTTATGATAGAAAATGTTATAAGAATCGTTTAGGCGCTTGAATCGCTTGATTCTGATTTACGGCTCAAACGTTATGGCCGTTTTACTAAAAGTGATTTACGCTACAAAAACTTCTACGAATTATGAACTTTGAAAATATAAAGAATCGACTTAAAAAGGTTCATAAATCATAAATTTTTTACAGAGAGTATCATATTGAGTTTCTTAACTTTCATAAAAATTTCAAGTAAGAATAATGATTTTTCAATTTTATAAAAATATCGGAGCCGAGACCGCGCGATTAGAAACCGTAGAATCCATAAGCGGAACCGACGACGAAAATGAAAATGAACTTAAGATACTTTGAAAAAGGAAGCGACCATGATGTGAATAAGGAATTAAATGAATAATAAGGGTAACTTAAGTTGAGAGGGTGCATAATAATTAGCACATGAGTGCGGGTAGCCGTAAATTAGAACGAGACCTAACGAAATGAATTGTGTTCATGATTATAGATTTCCGAGCGGAACCTAGAGCATCCTCCACCTCGAGATACCCAGGCAAGTTTACGAACCCAACTTCATTTACTGTTGTGTTGTGAAAGGATTGTTTTATTTTCATTGCATAAATACCATGCTTGCCATGATACGTAGTAATTGGACTTTTCGCATAATGTAGCGATGTTGTACGATAAGTATATATCGTAAAATATTTAATTCCCCTTTAAAGCGTGACGTATGATTATAAGACCGAGAGTCGATCGGGATTTAAGATGAAAACCCGGGAATCATTCCGGTGATATTATAGGACGATTACAAGTCCATAATAGTACGTTTTAAAGGGACTCAACGTCCACTTACGAAACATTAAAATACCTCGAACTTTCATTAAAACGATTTCCCAACGATCATATTCCCTCAACTATATTTTATTGTTCAAATAATAAATATCAAATACCTATTCCTTTATTATGGGAGAAGTATATTCCAACCATTATTTATTTCAAACCCGATTAAATATTAAAGATTATTAATTGCGTAGACATAAACTAGTTGAGGAATATTATTTTAAATATTCTTTTAAAGAGTAAACTCATTCGAGGTTTAATTATTTATCGATTATCATTTAATTAATTATTATTTATTAAAGGGTTTATTTATGATTTAAAATCATAGAACCTGATTTAAAATACTTTCTGATTTTCAGAAAATCATTCGAATAATTTCAGATCGTCGGAGAATATTATCTCGATTTATTTTTATATTTTGAATATAGTTTCAAAGGGAAACCCCCACCCCCTTATTTAATTATTTGTTGACAACGGTCAACTCACATCCTTAGTACTTCCTCTGAAAACTTTCGGAAGTACATATATATATGAAGTAAAGCTATACCTATCAACAAGCAAAATGTTTGGGGGAACTTCGATGTGGTTCGAGTTCTCGGGATATGATAGGATCTCCTAAAGGACAAGGGAGGGGTAGGATCCAAGTACTTCGTGTATTGGATAGACTACTGGTACCGTAGGAGACGGTACAACATGTACCTAAGGACCTTCGAAGTGTGTGTATACCCGAAATGAGGACATATAGCCCGTATACGGCAAGGGTGATAACCGGGATACGAAGGTATCGTCCTTCTACTAGTAGAAAAGGTTACTTTTATCGTAATACGACTGATCATCGTATGAATCGTATGCGGTGGCTCCAACGAATGTCCTATTCTTCCAATTGGAATTGTGATGCAATACCGTAACCCAAGCCTAGGTGCTAGGTTTACTATTAAGGTATTCGCAGGTTAATAAAATCCACTAAATGATTGTTTTCATAAAAGGTGTGTATCACCAAGGGATACTATTTTCGAATAAAATGTAATTATCATATATGATATTTTACGTAAGTTATCATACAGTCATTTTCATACTGTACATTATTATGTTGGGCATTATAGCTCACACTTGTTTTCTTAAAATGACACAACACAACAGTGAATCAAGAGGCCTACCATGAGAACCACAGCCAGGAAACAGGTAGGAAATGACCAGTTGTTTCGTAGATTGTTTGGTGTTGTACCGCACGTAGTCCGAATAAGCTGGATTGGTTTTCAGTTGTTTTTAGTTCGGCTTATTTATAAGTATGACTTATGTAAGGTAATAAATAAAAAACGTATATTTGGCCGACGGACTAGCCTTACTTAAAGGTTATTCCCCAATAAGACTTAACTACTTTTGGGTTGTGATAATTATCACTTTGCGGTTTAATCTACTCTAGTAATGAATGGTTCATTTCCAAGACAATAACTTGTATGTGTGTGTGTGTGTGATAAGTGTGGGGTCATAAAGTGTGAGTATTTATATATTATGGTATGAGGTATGTGGTTTATAGTGGTTTAGATGGCGTGGCCTCCGAGATTCCCGACCCCGGATTTTGGGGTGCCACAGAAATAGTATCAGAGCCTTAAGTTATCAAATCTTGGAAACGATAGGGTATAAAATACATAGACATAAGAATAATAAAATAATCAATTAGAGCTCAAGTCAAGTCCGTCGTCGGGCTACAGGGGTAGTCTTGACAGTTTTACCCTCAAGGGAATACCGACTCTAAGTTAGTAACACCTTGCCTATTGTGTCAGGTACCAGTGGAGCCTATGAGGGAGGTTGACCCTGTTGATGATATTATGGTTCCTGAGCATGACCCTACTCCCGAGCCAGAGGACCCACCCATTGATGACTCAGATGATGACCCTACTGAGGATGTCCTAGAGGAGGAGACTGACCTTCCTATCCCCATAGCTGATGACGTTGAGATGACCCAGGGAGATGGCATAGGCTGGAGGGATGTAGAGATGTACCCTAACCCGATATTCGCTCTCCTACACCACCCCCAGGGATGTAGAGCCCTTCGCCCTATATTGATGATGATGAGAGGGATGGGATATATGCACAGGTCTACGATCTCTTATGACATATCCTCTAGCGACCCAGACTCACCTCTACCACCCCCGGCGACCATACATGCAGCTGTACACGACTGAATGGTGGCTCAGCTTAACGCTGAGATTACTGCGGTATCTGCCCGCATTGTGGAGTTACTTCAGGAACTGCCAGCTGAGAGAGCCATCTGACTAGGATACCCAGGGGATTTCAGAGCTGCTTACCCAGCCATAGCCCGCAGAGAGATTGATGGGATCGAGCTCCGTACCCGAGTTCAGATGAGGATGACGGTGATTGGAGGATACATCCCAATAGTTGATGAAGAGCTGATGTTGGCAGGAGCGATGAGGAGGGTGCGTGACCTCACGCGCAGTGACAGTGACTGAGGGACTAGTGACTATATATGGACCTTGAAGAAGGCTGGGTAACTTGTCACCAATTTTGATAGGATAGCTAGTAGTAGATAACATTCCTAGCCCTTCAGGGTATACGGCTTATGTATTTGCATTTCAGATTTTCAGGACAAGTAATGATGTATTATAATCGGCATGTATGAACTCGGCTAATCGTTTTGTCCCCCAGATATAGGTGGGAGACCTTATGGTTTATATATCTAACAGTTATTTAGAAATGGATTTCCAAATTATTGCACCTAATAAAAACATGCTAAATAATAAATAATATGCTTACATATGAATAAATTAATCCAATTGTAAAATATTGCAACTATATGAATAAATTAATCCAATTGTAAAATATTGCAACTATATTGCAACAATTAATCCAATTGTAAAATATTGCAACTATTGTATGTGAATGTACTTGAAGATAATCTACTCAAGCAATTTCTTGATGAAGCTACTGATTGTACTAAAGTTCAAGATTAAAGATAGGGTCTGAGAAACACTGATTGTAAGACTATATATTTTTTTGTATTTCTGCATTTAGATAATTTTGACATCATCAATTTAGAACTTGTATATATTTTCATAATGCACGAGTTGGGGGAGATTATTAGAAGAAATTGATGATATCGACATATAACTATCAGAGTTTATTTATCAGTATTTAATATCAGAGTTTAGCAGAGGTGACGTCATCAGCATTTGTCATCAGCATTTGACATCAGCATTTGGTCACTTCAGCTGAAAGTTAGGAGATATCGAAGAAGGAAAGATTTGCATAATACATGTCGGTGTAGTACTTTACTTATTGTAGCAATCAATACATGGATATATTTTAGGATTCCTTATTGCAATGGAATAAGATTTCTTATTGATTGTGAAGCTTTGCAGTATATAAGCACATGTTAGGTTTACACTATAAGTGTCACGAATTGATATATCTTTTATATAACCTAGAAACTTTCAAGGATAATGGTTCATTCTTTGAGAGTGTATTGTAAATAGTTTTTATACAGTAATAACAAAAACTATTTATTCAATTGTGTCTGTTATCTCGATTTGTTTGCAAAAACTTTATTCACCCCCTCTACGGTTGTATTAAAGACCTAAAAATTTCTAATTTAACTCGTTAAATGAATGATACATTTTCTTGTATGCGGTATGTAGTTGAATAAGTACAATAGTGTCATTGATATGCGTTTATATACAAAAATTTATCTTAATATTACATATAAAGCAAAACTAATACAACCATTAATTTAAGTTGACTTTTAACAAAATAATGTTAGTTTTTGAGATAAAAGTATCGAGTTTGAATGTCATATAATTGTCGATATTATAATTCATCAACTATAGTTGATTTGATCCACCTAATTTTTCACCCACTGAAAAAACTCTATATCTAATTGATCATTCTCAATTTCATAACATAATTTTCTTATCACAAAGCACCAATACATCCTAGTGAGGTGTTTAATTTCAACCATCCCACCTTCATGTAATCTGTAACATCTGTTTCATTTTCTCTTTCCTTGTGAGTGATAAATAAAAGAAGTATACACCATTTTGAAATCTCAATAAATCACATTCATTATCTAGTATGATCGTGAAGAACATGGACTTTGACCCACTCCCGCCGTAACTTTGTCCTTTTACCAAAATATTATGTGTTTTCTGTCGAAGTCACAATACATGTCCTTATTCCTAAGTACATATCTTGAATCACTCAAATACATTTGTGACATTATTATGGGCATGTTTGGCCACAACATATAAGTCACTTATTGACTTATAAACCCGTAAGTACTTATCGAGGAGTGTTTGTGTACCTAACTTATAAGTCGGATTTTCAACTTATAAGATGATAAGTTGAATGTTAGTAACGACATACTTTTTCTCAACTTATTTTGATATTTTGCATTTTTATTAACTTTAATTTTAAAAAATAAATTTTTAAATGTTAATCTAATCTAAAATTCATAAATTAATATGATTATGTTTAAAATTATTTATTTTGATCTTATATTTTGAACTAATTTTCTATAATTAATTCTATAAAAAAAATATGTAAATATGTTATATATAGTTTTTTTTTGAAAAAAAATTATATTTTTTGTTGTGCAAGACATGCCTGTACTTTAACAAGACTAAGACAATTTATCAACTCTAAGTAAGTTGTATTGTTATCTTAATTTGTATTTAGTACTTGTAACACTTGAAGTCTGTAAAAATGTCAAAGGAGCAGACTGGAGTCTTTTTCCATAAATAGTGCCAAGCCTAAGAATTCTAGCTAGAAGAAGATCAAGAAGATCATGCCTCAGAAGAATTATGAAAAAGCTTGGAGTTGAATAAATCTATTTTAGGAAAAATATTCTAAGTCAAGATCTCTACAAGTCACAAATTCAGTGTTATAAAGAAGTCATTCGAGAACTCCAAATGACTTATCGAGAAGTCAGGAAAGCTACTAGAGAACTCAGAGAGATATCGACAAGTCAATTGAAGACATGAAGTTTGGAGATATCGACAAGTCATTTCTTCACTAGAGAACTCAGAGTTATCGACAAGTCTACATTCATTAGAGAACTCTGAGTTATTGATAAGTCAAAGTCCATTAGAGAACTCAGAGATATCGATAAGTCAAAATTCACTAGAGAACTCTAAGTTGTCGACAATTCAAAGTGAAGACATGAAGTTGAGAGATCTCGACAAGCCAAAGTCTCATTCGAGAACTCAAAAACCTCTATAAGTCAATTTCACTATAGAGTATTAGAGATCTCGATAAGTCAATATAATTATCGAGATGTCAATATCTCTATATGCCTAACTGGAGATCTCGAGGTAAATTCTAAAAGTACAAAATGCAGACCAGTTCAATATCCAAGATCTACAATCAACAAACAATCCAAACAACTGGATTGACAAGTCTGTTGTGCATATGTTGTTGGATTTTTAAACGCAGCGGGGCGTGGAAAAACACTTTTACACACACAAAATCCAAATAAAAGCATATAAATCGTGAATAAAAATTCGAGGGATCGAATCTAACCTTTTAAAATAAATTCGGAGACAACGATCAGAGATCCTTAGCAGTTGCTCCTCAAGTGTGAAGCACTCCACCGGTATTGATAGGGATAAATAAGTCCTGATTTTATAATTAATGGGCTGCTAGGCCCAATAATAAGATGTATAATATTCAGACCAGAAAGGTTAAGCCTGATGGACCAGATCAGACCTGGTGGAATAAAAAAGGCCCAAAAGCCCTGATTATTAATTAATTTCATAATTAATTAATAAGGGAAAAATCAGCTATTGAGAAGAGTCCCGATAAGGATATAAATCCTTATAGATTAGCCTCAAGGGGACCTAAAAGGATAAGGAATCAGCTTCCTACTTCCTAGGACTCCTAAGTCTATCCTAATTCAGAGGCTTGTCCACCAAGTCTCCTACACCAAGTCCAATTCAAGGACTCCCAACATCTATATAAGGGGCCTCACCCCACAAATCAGAACTACGTTTTTTGACTTGATCCTTGGCAATCAGCAAGGTACGTAGGCATCTTGTTAAGGCAGATTGAGTCACGAAACACAAGAGCAGTCAAATCGAGCCTCAAGGCTCACGTTCCTTAATATTAAATACAACAATTATATATATTAGTTTTTAATCCATAACATTTGGCACCGTCTGTGGGAAGCAACAACAACCATGGCGAGAACACGGAGAACAATTGGAGCTCTAGAGGAAGGAACACCATCAGAGACAACCCAGGTGATTTCATCAACCGTGGAGGTTCCTCCCCATTCAACTTATGCATCTACTCAGGGGGAAGCCCAGACAGGGGCAACTCAACCTCAGCCACAAGGGACAACTCCCCCGACTATTCAAGGTACGAATCCTCAAGTTCAACAAGTACATATACCTGTG